>NC_067473.1:107562964-107862964 GCF_947179515.1 Apodemus sylvaticus
AGCTCCCTAGATACAATTTAGTTGCTCCTACACGAGTCTATATAAATCTCTTTCACAATAAAGTAACTATAGCCTAGTAACCCCTATGGATCCCTTGTGAGTCTTCTCGGATAAATTGTCTTGATCATTCGTACCCATTGCTCCAGTATAGGAAAATAGTGAGTATTCAACTACATGTTGGCTACATATACTAATTTCTCGCAGACCTAAGAAGATAAGTTGATGCATGACTTTCCAATACACCTGCAAGATTTAGCATCCTACACAGTGTAAAATAGTTACTCAAAGAAGTAAATGAATGTAATTTAATAAGCAATCCAAAAACAATCTAGTGCTTTACTGCTTTCGAATGGATAGCTAAATTATCTACATCTAGACAAAAATGAATAATAAAATAAAATGTTTATATAGAAAAGTAATGGAAACATTTCCAAGAAATATTAAGAGCAGCTGTGTTTAGAAGATGAGAAAATATGCATTTAATTTTAATGTGTTCTAATGCAGAGTCCTATTATTTTAAAGATGCAAATGATTAAACAAGCCAATAAACTTTTTGAGGAAAGTTAGACATATAAAGTGACCTAATCCTATTTTTGCCCTTCTAAGACTGGCAAAGCCTTTGTCTGCAAGTGAATTCCAACACATGAGCTGAAATGAAGAATATGCTCAGGAATGTTCATTTGTGAGTGCTTACCAGGCTTAAGGAAATGCTCGGGACAGGGCTGCATTGTCATTGGACGGCATTCTCTGTGTGTCCTTTCTCCTTCTCTACTTATTAAACATGACAGTTACTTAAGAAAAATGTTCATTATTTGAAATATTTCTCTAACTCTAGAATGTTCTTCATGTGCTAAAGTAGATTATATGTTTCAAATACACTTGTATGAACTTACTCTGCTATAACAAATTTCCAAGTTTAGATTTCTTGGTGCCAAGGCAGGACAGTCTATAGTTCTGGGGGGCTGGAGAGATGGCTTAGTGATTAAGAGCATCTTCCAGATGACACAGGTTGGATTCCTAGCACCCATACAGTAGCACACAAACATTTCTAACTCCACTTCTAGTGGATTCAACATCTTCCTTGGCTTCTGAAGGCACCACACATATGCATGCATGGTGCATATACATATTCATAGGCAAAACTCTCATATATATGGAAAAATAATAAAATAATTTAGAATAAATAAATGAATTTAATTCACTGAATCGGTTGCTCTGAGCCATAGGTCAATAGTTATATAGACTCTACAGAGTGTCTTAGTAATCTACCTAACCATTCGGTGGTTTATTCAATGTGTAGATGAGTAGACACGTCCGAACTCTACAAAGTTCAAAGTTTTCTCAGAATGTTTTAGTTGTCATCTTAATATCATGTCCCCACATAATTTCATTGAATGACATACACATTCCCTTCACTACTTTTGTTAATTAGATGAAATAATATGTTTTAACTTTCATGATTTTAGGAAGTTTTTGGATTAGTGATTAGACTACATGGTATGCGTCTTTCTTGACCATTACTCCCTACACAGAGCCTGGTACCTGAGAGATTTTCAATAAGCATTTTCACTGTGATTAATTCAAAAACTGCCTTTATTGAGACATCACAGAAGAAGAGATCAGCTGCAGCAGGCACTAGGGTGCCGTGGTACATTTTCTTCAGGGTACAACATGCCTGTTGTATAAGAATCCACACATCAAATGAGGTACAAGAAGAATGGAGGAGTGGTCCCTTGTTCTGGAAAGACTCAGTGAAGCAGTATAGGGCAAAACCAGAACAGGGAAGTGGGAAGGGTTGGGTGGGAAAACAGGGGGAGGGATGGGGGCTGATGGGACTTTTGGGGAGTGGGGGTCCAGAAAAGGGGAAATCATTTGAAATGTAAATAAAAAAATATGTCGAATAAAAAAAAAGAAAAGGAAAAAAAAAGAACTCTCAGTAGTTATGAAAATAAGCACAAGACCCACAAAAAGAGTAGACCCATTACCACACGGTCTCAGAACGTAGTTAGGGGCTTGCACTGGCTGGTTTTGTGTGTCAACTTGACACAGTCTGGAGTTATAAGAGAGCAAGGAGCTTCAGTTGGGGAAGTGCCTCCATGAGATCCAGCTGTGGGGCATTTTCTCAATTAGTGATCAAGTGGGGGAAGGCTCCTGGTGGGCAGTACCATCCCTGGGCTGGTAGTCTTAGGTTCTATAAGAGAGCAGGCTGAGCAAGCCAGGGGAAGCACACCAGTAAGAAACAACATCCCTCCATGGCTTCTGCATCAGCTCCTGCTTTCTGACCTTCTGGACTTCCAGTTCTGACTTGCTTTGGTGATGAACAACAGTGTTGAAGTGTAAGCTGAATAAAGCCTTTCCTCCCCAACTTGCTTCTTGGTCATGATGTTTGTGCAGGAATAGAAAGGGCTTGTGAGACCACACACCTCCTTAAGGACCCAAATGCAGTTCCTGCTTCCTGAGGGAAGGAAGCCTTTTTCTCCAGTGTCTAGTCACTGGTTGGATGTCTCTGTTCCCGTAAATCGTGCCTCTCAAACCCCTGCTCCTGTATACAACCATGATGAAACTCAGTGGGTCATCAAGAGAAAAAGAGAGGACCTGTTGATGGATTGGAGCTGGTTGGAAGGAGAAAGGGGATCTGTAGGAGTTCAGGAGGGCGAGATAGATATGGGGAGCAATGATCAAAATACATGAAAATGTCACAACAAAGTCATTGTATATAATGTATAAATGCCAGTTAAAATGTAAAAAGCAGTTATAGCACTATGCTGGCTTCCTGTCTCATTTGCTTCTTCTATTCCAAGCAATTTCAGGCTGCAGAGTTTTATTTTACCACAAATTAATCCTGGCATTTAATTAATGGGAAAATCTGCTCTCGAAAATCTTAACCATTTAAGTGGATTATATCATAACCAATACTATTTATGTAACACAGCTTATCAACTATCTTTCAGAATACTTTGTTAATTATGTAACAAATAGCAATATTTTCTCACTTTGTCTTTTGGAAACCATTATAGAATCTTACCAGGTCTGCAGCAAATGCCACTGTTAGATGCAAATACATCAAATTTCAGGAACACCTTCATTTACTCAGAACCTACATTGTTTGGGGAAGTAGTGTGTATAGTTTAAAAGAAACACAAAATATTGCTGTTTTTTTTGTTTTTTGTTTTGTTTTGTTTTTGTTTTACAAACAAGAACTGCCAATGAGGTGAGGGCTGGAGGGAGGGAGACCTTTCTTGAAAGTGTGGAGAGATCATGCCAGCTTTTCCTAGTGGACTTGGCATAAAAACAAAACAAAACACAGAATGAAGAGGACCCCAGAGTTGTCAGATGGAAGCTACCTGGGATACTGAGAATACCCTAGAGTCTCAGAAGGAACATGTTTGCCTCTGGGCCTTTTCTTTACGTGCAATACAAAGAAACCCCTGCCTCTCCAGTTCACAGCCATTGAAGTGTCCCTTATTAGTAACTGAATTGCAGGTCAGATGGATGGATTGTTCTGCTCAGATGTGTGTGCAGGAGAAGCCACATTGTTCTTAACTTTCTCTCCGGAATAGTTATCTGTCTTGTGACCTATGTGTTCATTCTCAAGGACTTCTCTGAGCCTAGGACACAAAGAAGCCTTATTCCCTTTTCCAGACTGTGTTGGTCTTCCTGTATCAAGTTCACCAGTCCTGGCAGACTCTACCTTTTTACAGCACATTCCACCCGATTTTGCTACATGGAAGAATCCAAAGTAGAAAACAATCAAGACTGTTAGTCAGACTGAGAGGACTCCCAATTCATTCTACCTCTTCCTTTTCCTGGGGATGTGACAACAGCCTCTGTGACTCAGTGATGTAGGTAAGTGTTCCCTAATGTTTATTAGGAGGTATGTTACTGTCACAACCCCCTCTTTAGTCCTCTCACTCCACTCTCAGGGTATCTGTCAAACCCCGAGGGTTCAGTGATAAATCCTATATTTTGGCACGTTTCAGTACTATGCTGTTTGAATGGTCCCCCTTTGGGTTCCTTTCAGGGTCTGGTAAGTGAGAACTTGAGAATAGCCTTTTAGGAGAGAGTCTTAAAACTGAGAGGAGAAGAGAGTGAACAGGTAATGCACTGGACCTGAAGGCTGTGGTGCAGGTTACTGGATCACTCTGCCATCTACTGGAGCTGAGGCAAAACATTGCCTTCCTGGTTTGGGGGTTTCTATTTCTGTGTGCCAGTGAGAGTTCTTGAAGCCCCGGTGCCTGCTGCAGGTGCTCACTGGCTCCACAACACCAGCCAGGCAATAGCCCTCTCTAATGCTCTCAGTCTTCAACTGTGAGAGTTCATTAATAATCGTCCTTTATCTTCTGGCTGAGTGATGATTACACGAGAGGATCAATATAAAGACCTTCTGCCCAGAGCTGGGCTCTAAATAAATGGTATGATGCTCAATGCTACCATTTTACTATGAATTCTAATATGAGAAACTAGACCGTGAGAGCCAAGAATCTCTACAGCTCGCTTTACAAAGCACTTTTCTCTGTCTGCTGTGGGGTTTAGCATTAGACACCTCCCAGTATTTTTTTTTTTTTTGTTTTTTTTTTGTTTTTTTTTTTTTGTTTTTTTTTTTTGTCTTTTTTTTTATTTGATATAATTTATTTACATTTCAAATGATTTCCCCTTTTCTAGCCCCCCCCCACTCCCCGAAAGTCCCGTAAGCCCCCTTCTCTTCCCCTGTCCTCCCTCCCACCCCTTCCCAGTTCCCCGTTCTGGTTTTGCCAAATACTGTTTCACTGAGTCTTTCCAGAACCAGGGACCACTCCTGCTTTCTTCTTGTATCTCATTTGATGTGTGGATTATGTTCTGGGTATTCCAGTTTTCTAGGTTAATAACCACTTATTAGTGAGTGCATACCATGATTCACCTTTTGAGTCTGGGTTACCTCACTTAGTATGATGTTCTCTAGCTCCATCCATTTGCCTAAGAATTTCATGAATTCATTGTTTCTAATGGCTGAATAGTACTCCATTGTGTAGATATACCACATTTTTTGTATCCACTTTTCTGTTGAGGGATACCTGGGTTCTTTCCAGCATCTGGCAATTATAAATAGGGCTGCTATGAACATAGTAGAGCATGTATCCTTATTACATGGTGGGGAATCCTCTGGGTATATGCCCAGGAGTGGTATAGCAGGATCTTCTGGAAGTGAGGTGCCCAGTTTTCGGAGGAACCGCCAGACTGCTTTCCAGAGTGGTTGTACCAATTTGCAACCCCACCAGCAGTGGAGGAGTGTTCCTCTTTCTCCGCACCCTCTCCAACACCTGCTGTCTCCTGAATTTTTAATCTTAGCCATTCTGACTGGTGTAAGATGAAATCTTAGGGTTGTTTTGATTTGCATTTCCCTAATGACTAATGAAGTGGAGCATTTTTTAAGATGCTTCTCCGCCATCCGAAGTTCTTCAGGTGAGAATTCTTTGTTTAACTCTGTACCCCATTTTTTAATAGGGTTGTTCGGTTTTCTGGAGTCTAACTTCTTGAGTTCTTTATATATATTGGATATTAGCCCTCTATCTGATGTAGGATTGGTGAAGATCTTTTCCCAATTTGTTGGTTGCCGATCTGTCCTCTTGATGGTGTCCTTTGCCTTACAGAAACTCTGTAACCTTATGAGGTCCCATTTGTCAATTCTTGCTCTTAGAGCATACGCTATTGGTGTTCTGTTCAGAAACTTTCTCCCTGTACCGATGTCCTCAAGGGTCTTCCCCAGTTTCTTTTCTATTAGCTTCAGAGTGTCTGGCTTTATGTGGAGGTCCTTGATCCATTTGGATTTGAGCTTAGTACAAGGAGACAAGGATGGATCAATTCGCATTCTTCTGCATGCTGACCTCCAGTTGAACCAGCACCATTTGTTGAAAAGGCTATCTTTTTTCCATTGGATGTTTTCAGCCTCTTTGTCGAGGATCAAGTGGCCATAGGTGTGTGGGTTCATTTCTGGATCTTCAATCCTGTTCCATTGATCCTCCTGCCTGTCACTGTACCAATACCATGCAGTTTTTAACACTATTGCTCTGTAGTATTGCTTGAGGTCAGGGATACTGATTCCCCCAGATTTTCTTTTGTTGCTGAGAATAGTTTTAGCTATCCTGGGTTTTTTGTTGTTCCAGATGAATTTGATAATTGCTCTTTCTAACTCTGTGAAGAATTGAGTTGGGATTTTGATGGGTATTGCATTGAATCTGTATAGTGCTTTAGGCAAAATGGCCATTTTAACTATATTGATTCTACCGATCCATGAGCATGGGAGGTTTTCCCATTTTTTGAGGTCTTCTTCCATTTCCTTCTTCAGAGTCTTAAAGTTCTTGCCATACAGATCTTTCGCATGTTTGGTAAGAGTCACCCCAAGATACTTTATACTGTTTGTGGCTATTGTGAAGGGGGTCATTTCCCTAATTTCTTTCTCAGCCTGTTTATCCTTTGAGTATAGGAAGGCCACTGATTTGCTTGAGTTGATTTTGTAACCTGCCACTTTGCTGAAGTTGTTTATCAGCTGTAGGAGCTCTCTAGTGGAGTTCTTTGGGTCACTTAGGTAGACGATCATGTCGTCTGCAAATAATGATAGTTTGACTTGCTCCTTTCCAATTTGTATCCCTTTGACCTCCTTATGTTGTCGAATTGCCCGAGCTAGTACCTCAAGTACAATATTGAAAAGATAAGGAGAAGGGGGGCAGCCTTGTCTGGTCCCTGATTTCAGTGGGATTGCTTCAAGTTTCTCTCCGTTTAGTTTGATGCTGGCTACCGGTTTGCTGTATATTGCTTTTACTATGTTTAGGTATGGGCCTTGAATTCCTGTTCTCTCCAAGACTTTAAGCATGAAAGGATGCTGAATTTTGTCAAATGCTTTTTCAGCATCCAATGAAATGACCATGTGGTTTTGTTCTTTGAGTTTGTTTATGTAGTGGATTGTATTGATGGATTTCCGTATATTGAACCAACCCTGCATTCCCGGGATAAAGCCTACTTGATCATGGTGGATGATCGTTTTGATGTGTTCTTGGATTCGGTTGGCAAGAATTTTGTTGAGTATTTTTGCATCGATGTTCATAAGGGAAATTGGTCTGAAGTTCTCTTTCTTTGTTGGATCTTTGTGTGGCTTTGGTATCAGCGTAATTGTGGCTTCGTAGAAGGAATTGGGTAGTGTTCCTTCTGTTTCTATTTTGTGGAATAGTTTGAAGAGTATTGGTGTTAACTCTTCTTTGAAGGTCTGGTAGAATTCTGCACTGAAACCATCTGGTCCTGTGCTTTTTTTGGTTGGAAGACTTTCTATGACTCCTTCTATTTCTTTAGGCTTTATGGGACTGTTTAGATGGTCTAGTTGGTCCTGATTTAATTTTGGTATTTGGTATCTGTCAAGGAAATTGTCCATTTCCTCCAGATTCTCCAGTTGTGTTGAGTACAGGCTCTTGTAGTAGGATCTGATGATTTTTTGGATTTCCTCAGTTTCCGTTGTTATGTCTCCCTTTTCATTTCTAAGTTTGTTAATTTGGATACTTTCTCTGTGCCCTTTGGTCAGTCTGGCTAAGGGTTTATCTATCTTGTTGATTTTCTCAAAGAACCAGCTCCTAGTTTTGTTGATTTTTTGTATGGTTCTCTTTGTTTCTACTTGATTGATTTCGGCCCTGAGTTTGATGATTTCCTGCCTTCTACTCCTCCTGGGTGAAATAGCTTCTTTTTGTTCTAGGGCTTTCAGGTGTGTCATTAAGTTGGTAATGTATGCTCTCTCCATTTTCTTTTTGGAGGCACTCAGGGCTATGAGTTTTCCTCTTAGCACTGCTTTCATTGTGTCCCATAGATTTGGGTATGTTGTGTTTTCATTTTCATTGTGTTCTAAAAAGTCTTTAATTTCTTTCTTTATTTCTAAGAAGCCTACAGAACTCCAAACAGACTGGACCAGAACAGAAATACTTCCCGTCACATAATAATCAAAACACCAAATGTTCTAAACAAAGAAAGAATACTAAAGGCAGTAAGAGAAAAAGGCCAAGTAACATATAAAGGAAGACCTATCAGAATCACAGCAGACTTTTCACCTGAGACTATGAAGGCTAGAAGGTCCTGGGCAGATCTCATGCAGACTCTAAGAGAACACAAATGCCAACCAAAACTACTATATCCAGCAAAACTCTCAATCACCATAGATGGAGAAACTAAGATATTTCACGACAAAACCAAGTTCACCCAATATCTATCCACAAACCCAGCCCTAAAAAGGATAATAGGAGGACAACACCAATACAAGGAGGGAAACTCCACCCTGAAAAAAGCAAGATAGTAACCTTTCATCAAACCCAAAAGAAGTTAAGCAATCAAATTTAAAAAATAACGTCAAAAAATGATAGGAAGTAACAATCACTATTCCTTAATATCTCTTAACATCAATGGACTCAATGCCCCAATAAAAAGACACAGACTAACTGACTGGATACGTAAACAGGACCCTACATTTTGCTGCTTACAGGAAACACACCTCAGGGTCAAAGACAAACACTACCTTAGAGTAAAAGGCTGGAAGACAATTTTACAAGCAAATGGTCTCAGGAAACAAGCTAGAGTAGCCATTTTAATATCAGATAAAATTGACTTTCAACCCAAAGTCATCAAAAGAGACTCTGAGGGACACTTCTTGCTGGTCAAAGGAAAAATACAACAAGAAGAACTCTCAATCCTGAACATCTATGCTCCAAATGCAAGGGCACCCTCTTTCATAAAAGAAACTCTATTAAAACTCAAAGCACACATTACACCTAACACAATAATTGTGGGTGACTTCAACACTGCACTTTCCTCAATGGACCGATCAGGAAAACAGAAACTAAACAAGGACACAATGAAACTAATTGAAGCTTTGGACCAATTAGACTTAACTGATATATATAGAACATTCTATCCTAAAACAAAAGAATATACCTTTTTTTCAGCACCTCATGGTACCTTCTCCAAAATCGACCATATAATTGGTCACAAGACAGACCTCAACAAATATAAAAAGATAGAACTAATCCCATGCCTCCTATCTGATCACTATGGAATAAAAGTGGTCTTCAATAGCAACAGAAACAACAGAAAACCCACATACACGTGGAAATTGAACAATACTCTACTCAATGACACCTCCCAGTATTTTAGACCTGTATGCCCATGATATGTTTACCTCAGGTGACTGTTACTAGTGAAGTAGTGTTGTTACAGACATCCCATTGGCCATGAAGGAGAAGTGTAGGTGTCCCTGGATAAAGTGTCAGAATTCAGTAAATCATTCTGAACAGAGTATCAACCAGGATAAAAGTGGTAGGATAGGCCCTTACCCAGCAACTTAGTATGCCGTGCTAAGAGAAGTGCAAAGTCAGAGCCTATGTCCCCTAGAGCGAGTTCAAAGCCACTGTGGGCAATATCAGGAGACATTGTATGACAATAACAAGTGGCAAGAGGGCAGGAGATGGAGCTGAGGGTATATTGTTTTGTCAAGCATGAGCAAGGCCCTACGTAAAACCTTCATTACTGCAAATTAAGCAAAAAAAAAAAAAAACCCTTAATTGTCAGAGCAGTACTGGACTAGCAGATATTATGACTAGCTGAAGTTCAGCTTGCTATTGAAATATTGAGAATAGGATAGTTACATGAAAGGGAAACTTTCAAACAAAGGCTTTAGGGAAAACCTAAGAAGGTTAGTGACACTGAGAAAGGTTAGTGAAGCTCATGTTAAAATTTCAATAAGAATTTGGCTCCAAAAGTCATGCACAGAGACAGTGCTGAGATCTGCAACAGCTGTGTAAGGTGACTTGGTAGCCACCTCACCGCCCAGGAACAAAGAAGCATGGGACTGTGGCTCTATGCCTCGGTGCATATTCTATAGTGACAAGCTGTGGCTTTCAAAATTCTCTCTGTATAGAGCTCATTCCTGTGGGATAAAAAAAAATAACTCCAAACCCCACGTTTACAATGTAAATGTATGTTTTAAAAGGAATATCCACTAATACATATCAAGTACATTCACCTTTATTTTCTGGCCAAATGCCCCTTTGGAATGGAGGAGTTCTCTCTCCTTAAAATTTTCTTATTATTTGAAAATTTCATGCATGTATACAATGGTTTTATGTTTCTACCTGTTTCTTACTACTTCTCTGCAATACCCCCAGAATCCATAAAATTCTGCCTTCCTCCTGATCTCATATCATAATAGCAATTAAAATTGTTATTATTATTGATTTCTCACTGAGTTCAATTAGTCCTGACCATGTGCAAATGGATGTAGGCTCATCCATGGGGGTAGAACCAACCCCTCAGCAGCCACATTTCCAAAGAAAAGTCCTTCTCTCTTCAGACTATTGTATAATTAAAAATTAGGCACACTCAGCAAGAGGAACATTATGCCTGATTCTGGAAACCTGGACACTAACCTTGGTAAGTGAGCTCCATACCTAGATTTTATAACCACATTAAGAGAAGAATCAGGAGGCCGAGCGTGGCGGCTCCGACCTTTGATCTCAGCACTCTTGGAGCAGAGGAAGAAACACTGTTGCAAGTTTGATATCTGCCCCATTTGTACAGTGGACTAAAAAACCAGTCTAGGCTATTCAGTGAGAGCTAGTATGGAAGACTGGAAGAGAGAGGGAGAAAAGAAAGACTGCGAAAGAGCACAATGATTTCTGAAACATACCTATCCTTTAACAGATAAGGTAAATGAAGGGAAGAGAAAGTTTGAAAACGACAAGCTTAGACAGAAAGTTCTAATGTAAGAAGTTACTAAAAGACACTGCAAGCAACTTCAGCTGTCCTTGTTTGTTTAATCAGGTGTTCAACCCATTTAGCAATTATCTCCTGCGTGGCAGCCTTTCAAATCTTTGTTTAAAAATAATCACCAACGAAAAAGTAATATGTTCAGTGTTCAAGCACTATCAGTTTAGTAAGACTTTACTCTCTTTGCAAAAAGTTATGGGAGAGAACACAAGATGCCTCCCTGCTCTGCCATGGCCCAGGTAGAATGACCATAGTAGATATCATGGTTCACATTGCCAGTTGTTAATGGCAATACTTCTGCCCTGCTCCAGGACACTGTTTGCCAGGGGCAGTTGTCTGATCTTAAGGCAGGAGTCACAGAAAGCCAACAATTTTATTACACTAATGCATTTCTGATCAAGTCTACCTCATCTATTTATTCAATTAATCTCTGAGACCCAATTAAAATCTAATTTATCTGATCTCTGGATTCTGAGAACTCTTTGGCCATGAATCTAACATTCTGTAACTACATTATTACACATTGTACCCTAAGGTGTTTGAGACAACACTTTTTAAAAACTTGGTAAATGCCATTTAAAGCTGTAGCAATCTTGCTGTAGAAGTCTCGGTCTCATTTACAAAAGAAATGCTTTGTCCTTAAGTAAAAAGTACATATGATAATTTTTGTGCCTGTGGTTGTAGTCATAATTTATGTGCATAAATGTGAATAGATCACTCTTTGTACATTTTGACTCATTCTCTAACAATGTCAAATAACAAAAATTTCTGTTAGGTATCAACACACACACAGAGGCATGTTTTCAAGTTCTACATTGTAAATCCTCTGATATATACAAGAATTATTATTTGCTATGTAGATCTAAACGGGTTCCCAGTATTGTGATTTATCTATTTCATCACGTAATTTGAAAGAGTATTGCTGTGTAGCCCTGTAACACTTAAAAATCATGACCATCCTCATGACAGACTCCAGGAATGAGCCACTATGCTTGACTTGGTTCAAGAATTGTATTCTCTGAAACTTAACATAATAAATAACATTAATTAAGACTCTTAGTTCAAGAAGTAAATCACTAAAGTGAATGTCCTTATTCATATGATATAGAGTTGTAAAACCAAAGGGCTTGTTTGTCTTCAGAGAGCACAGAGCAAAGGAGATTCCCTTCTCTTAACTTCCCAGCTCCTCAGGAGTCGGGAGAGGGGACAAGCATAGGGTACTGATATTTATGATTGCTGTTCATGCTAATGTTCTTGAGTCAGGTCACTCGTAAATGTGTTTATAATGTTAAATGTTTACAGTAAGCATGGGAACTCAGAGTAGCAGCTTTAACAATCTGAGCAATATGGTGGGGATGATATTTACTGCCACTGCCATTGCTAAAAGTCCCATTCTGCTTAACACAATGAAGAAGTCGTAGGACACAGCCACCATGACAAAGGCTCTTCCTCTGGAAATCACAGTTTCATGAGTTTCAGAAGGCCACAGAAGGCCTCAAACTGCAAACCAAACTCTCCCAAACAAAGCTAACATAGGACGTGGATCGAGTACTGAGGGCAAGCGCTCTGCTTAGAGAGAGCTGAGGCCTTCTGCTAACTGCCTTGCTAGTCTCCTGATTCAGTCTAGAATAAAATCATTGCTTCCAGCTTTCACCTCAAGTTACTCGGCATTTTGTGACCCTCCTTTTTAGTAGAGGGGGGCTGGCCTTAGGCAGATGTCAGCATCTGCTTCTTCTGTAACTTTATTTTAACAGCATTGTATTTGTTTTTGTGGTAATATTCTATCTGAGACAACACTGCATTGTTTAAAGGGATAACATACAGTTTTAACTTTGTAAATTACATGTGCTTTTACCAGAGAGAAACTTTAGTGAAATATCAAGTAGTAGGAGATATATTTCCAGGAAGAAACTACAAAAGCGAAGGCATAAAGCTACACACTCCATGATGAATATGGAATGAAATCTCAGATTGTCTTCCTGGTTCTATGGACTCCTCACAACTCACATGCAAGCCTATTTTTAACTTCATTTACAAGTTTATTAGAAATGCTGATAATGATTTCCATAATAGACGTGTTAGACCCTCTTATTTTCTGTACTTCGGCTGGAAATCCTTATCTTAGAATACAATTGAAATTGTACATATTTCAAAATAGAATGTTGATATTTAAAATAAATTGCCATACCATCTTATTATAATGTGATAATGCCAACAAAGTGAATAAGAAGCATCCCGATATTCAAATTCTCATGTGGCTTTGTGTGGGTGGGGATTCTATTTAATGAGAAACTGTGAAAACAACTCTTTAGGCCAATTAAACTTTCTGCTATGCCCAGTTTCATCTCAGAATGATGTGCATCCCATTAGGTCAAGACTCCAGGTTAGGTCTGACTAAGATAAAGCTGTTAATATCTAAAACAAGCAAACAAACAAACAGACAAACTCATATAAAATAGACTCAGAGTACAGAATCACAGGAGAGAAAAGAAGGACCCAGGCAGGAGTTAAACATACTAGACTTTAGGAGTCAGAACTTCTTTCACCCCCTGAGTCACAATACCCAATGCCTATTTATTGGTTTTTAACATTTTTTTAAAACAAGGCTCCAAACTTGTGGCCCTAGCACTTGGAAAAACAGGAAATCGACTATAAAAAGGCAGAAATAGGATTCACAAAGACAAGTAAAAAGGCCAGTATCAAGAAGAGAACACCGGCTGGGCATCTTAAGCAGTTT
The DNA here is from genome assembly GCF_947179515.1 of Apodemus sylvaticus. Classification (NCBI taxonomy): domain Eukaryota; kingdom Metazoa; phylum Chordata; class Mammalia; order Rodentia; family Muridae; genus Apodemus; species Apodemus sylvaticus. The sequence continues at coordinate 107,576,472 of NC_067473.1, forward strand.
GGGGCAAGGAAGGCAGAAATGGCCCTTTGGAATACCTAAAGACAGCCGCTAGGGGGTGCTACAAGAAGGTTTAGCAACATGCTAGGTTGGCAAAGGTTGGCCTGGAAGGAAGGCCTACAACAAAGAACTCTATGCTCATGTTATCAAATCCAGTCAGTTTATATCTTGTGGATTTCCCCCTATTCCTCTTCACCAGTTTCTCAGCCACTGAGTAACTTCCTATTACTATCAATAGCCGAACACATTTTTATGATTATAAAGCACCCTGCCTTTAAAAGCACATACCTCTGTGAATGTTTCTGGTGACTATCTAGAAGGAGAGATAAGAACTTAGCCTAAGATATTGTTTTAAGCCTAATAAATATTCAGGAATTTATTACTGCCTTAACTAAACATATTAAAATATGGAATTTTGAACTGTATTTGTAATGCAGCAAATATAGACAGAACATTTGCCTGTAAAATGTTTGATTCCAATGTATCATTAAAACGTCTTGACAAACATAAGACTTCCAGGCAAGGGATAGATGCCAGTAAGGAAATCAATTGCATTCAAGAATAAAGACTCAGGTTCAAATCCCCAGATCCCATATAAATCCAAAGACACTCTTGAGTTCTGTATCAGCATTACTCCTACAGCAAGATGAGGTAGAGATGAGACACTCCAGAGGTTACACAGCAGTTGTCTGGCATAGACAGCAGTAAACTTCATTGCCTTGTCTCAGGTAAAGTGGGAGCAAAGGTTACCAGCCAGAGTTGTCTTCTGAGCTCCACATATGTGCTGTTGATTCCATCCTTCTTTCAAATGCCCATACACATCTGCAAACATGTCCCTTATGGATGAAGGAAACTTCTAACATACAAGTCTGCCCTCTTCTGGACACATTGTTAGACAGTCCCGGAACCAGGATCTCTTTTTGATCTCAACAATTTCATAAATAAATCAGCCAGAAGAGGAAAAACACAGCTTACACAGGAAATCTCTTCAGGGATAAAGAACATTAAACTTTTCTAAAAAGAAAGAAAGAAAAGCAGTTCCAAGCTTTTGTCTATATTCTCTAGAAACAAAATCAGCAAAATCCCCAAAACAACTTAGAAGAGTCATTTGCAAAAACAAAACAAAACAAAACAAAAAAAAAACAAAAAAAAAACAAAACTGTCTAATTTCCCAGTCAAGATTGAATTATGAATTAATCTCATGAATAATTTTTTATATAATCACAAGGTGACACAGACTTCTATTTCATAGATATTCAGAGTTTGGAATTTCACCAGGACTCCCAAGAAGGTGGTTCACACTGAGCTTCTAACAAGATAACCAAATCAAGGGCTCTAAAAATAAAAACAGACCTTTTGGGGAGGATTGTGTAACAGGAGGATGTAGGCTCTGGGACAAGCTAAATTATTAACCAGCGAATCTGAGTAAAATGATATACATGTTCCTTAGGCAGTTTTTTAAATCCCCTTTCAACTTTTCATCAATATGAAATTATTTCTCAACCTTAAAAGTTTTTAAAAAAGACATTTTGTGGGTTCAATTATGGCTTTGCCCTCAAGTGACTGTGCCTAAGATGTTTAACTTTTAGGTTCTTTGAGATAGAGGTAATAAATTCCTGCCTAGTGTGGCTGTCAGGAGACTCAAATGAACAAGTGGTGTGGGCATGACAGAGTGGCTGGTTGGTGCAGGAGTGCATGGAGGACACAGTGGTCTCTCTCATTATCACTCTTAACAGTTGGCAAGGGAGAGTATACTGACTGTCCTCCTTCACTCAGCAAATGGCTTCTACCAGTGTCAATTCATAGAATTTTAAGGAGCGTGCAATCTACAATCTCATCAGAATGGTTTCTCAGGCCTATTCACTCATCTACACGAACATGCTTGTTAGGATCTCTACTCTACAGTTTCCATCAACACTCATGTCATTCAACGTGGAGCCTCACTGCGTTGATTTTGTCTTCTTTCTGTCATGGTGTCTCTGTTAGAAGATAGGGAGGGACTTACTCAGCTGTGCTAGATAGGGAAGGGCTTGTTCCATTAGACTAGAGTCCCACTCTCATCCCACCCACAGGGAGGGTCCTGAGTTTTTCCCTTTGTGATACAGAAAAACTCTTCTTACTCTCCCCTGCTGGGACTTCCATGAGCTCCAGGGAGAGTGCAGGCCTCTTACCAGTAAGGTGGGTGACAGTGACCCTGAGCTAGGAGTCCTTTTACCTGGGAAGTCAAAGACCATTGGAATAGAGCTTCCTTTGGAATCATGCATAGGAAAAGGTTAGATTTCAGGACATCTGGGTTTGAACTTAATTCTCATCACTAATTATTACAACAGATTACCCCTCTTGGGGTTCCAGTTTGAGTTTGATTTTCCCATCTACAAGACAAATCAGCAATTATGAATTGTGGGGTCAGTGATAAATAATTTTATGAATAGGTATATTATCACTGCTTTAAGCATTTTGCTATTATTGATACCATCATCATGATTATAAAATCTCTTTATCCTTCATTTTTATTTTTAGATTAATCTAAATTTGATTTATTTTCATTGTTTTCCTTTCTTAAAGTTTATTGTTGATTAAAACCTCCTTTAAAGTTAGAAAAATGTCACTTTTTATAAATATATTTTTTCATAGCACATGCAAAACACTTCAAAAGGTTCTAAGGTTTTGATTTTAGGTACATCTTTTAAAGCCAAATGTTACAAAGCAAGCAACATTGCTTAATCAGTTTAGGTGCATGTCATAAACTTCAAACCCAGCCTATTCTTTACCACTGGGATTAGATTTTAACTCTTTTGTGGTTTCTTTAACTGTTATCCTTCTTTATTACTAATCTTTACATTTTGCATGCCCAAGGCTTTCTAGAGATGACACAGCTTTCCTAATTATCCAACAACCTGAAATGCGTAAACCCATAAAAATGGAAAGATGGGAAAAGAGTGTTTTAAATATCACTACAAACATAGAAGTAAGGGGACCCTATAAAGAATTTGGGTATTAGTAACCTAAAACCCTGGATTTTAATTTAGCACATATCTGTTTACTCTTGGAGGGTGGTTTAAACTCAGATTCAATCTTTTCATTTAGAAAATGAAGCTAAATCCCCATCTTAACAGTACTGTTAGGAAGTTTGATGGTGACAACATGTGACATTCATGGCAGACAATAAATATATAACAACTGCTAGTTCTGCCTCTCTTTCAGCCAGACCCATAAATCTTTGATGCAAGGGCAGAGTCCACCTGATTCACACAGAGGTTGCTTGGTAAATCATAATGTACTGGTGAGAATAATGTTGACACATAAACCACAGGCCCCATAAAATAGGAACAGAGGCTGTAATTATCCAAGATAATAAGACACAGAAATCCCCAATTTGAGCTGACCAAATATGTACACATGAGATCGTTGAAAAAGGGAGTCTGGCATGGAGTGACATTTGTACAAAAGACTGGACACACTAGGGGTTAGAGTGCTGGTTCAGAAGTGAACCAACAAGCATTTCTTGGCATACACAATAGTCTCGGGGTTTGGTGACTGTATATGGGATTAATCACCAGGTGGGACAGTCTCTGGTTGACCTTTCTTTCAGTCTATGCTCTATGCTTTATGTCCATATTGATATTCTTACAGATGGCCTGGGCTCAGCTCCAAGGATCTACATGTTAGCTCATAACTCCCTGTCTGTGGGATATGGTGCCCTCTTCTGGCATTTCTGGGCACTGCATGCATGTCACACACATACATACACACAGGTGCTTGCATGCAGACACACATACATCCCAAAATAATAAATAAATTGTTAAAAAAGAACCTAACAAACTCTACAAAAATAGTGACCTTAAAAACAAATATGTCATCTTAGGGGAATCCATGCATACTCTTATAATCGACACAATGACTACTTCTTGATCTACCAGATAATAAGGACCTCATGCCCATAGCACAGAATATAATATGAGATATTAAGGATGACAGGGACAAGTGCTTAATGTCACTCAGTATATTGAATGGAATGATTGACAGTCTGACTTTCACTTATCCTATTAAAACTAAATCTAGTTCAAATTATCAAGCTTTGAAGCACTTTAAAATCTGTGAGCAACACTTTATTTCCATTTAACATTGAGGGTTACTTTTTAATTTTTAATTTTTTAAGATTTATTTATTATTAAATGGAAGTACACTGTAGCTGTCTTCAGACACCCCAGAAGAAGGGGTCAGATCTCATTATGGATGGTTGTGAGCCACCATGTGGTTGCTGGGATTTGAACGCAGGACTTTTGGAAGAGCAGTCATTGCTCTTAACCGCTGAGCCATCTCTCCAGCTCACATTGAGGGTTACTTGAATACTACACACATTGTATTAATTATGTCCAGACATGCAGTATTATTCAGCAACTCACCCACTTACACTCATCTCCAGAAATGCAAGTCATAACACTACCTCAAACAATGAAACCTCACAAATACTTCAGCACAAACAGCAGAGAAGTGGGCACATGACCTCCACTCCTCTACCCTTCTCCCCAGTCCTTCTGCCATTTTCCTTTTCTCTTCTATGAAGATGTAATGAAGGATTGATGATTCAGAGTGAGGAAGAATGTTGAGAAGAGAGTTGAGGGTAGGGTAGGGTAGGGTAGGGTAGAGGTGATGCTTTGCAGTCTGAGCCCATGGAAGTAAGTCATCTTCTTCCTCCTCTTCCTCTTCTCTTTCCCCCACTAATTCTTTCTCCACATGTACCTCTCTTCTTCTCATCCTTTTCCTCCTTCTCTCTCTTCTGGTCTTACACTTTACCAATCCTACATCTTCTTTTCCTCCCCTCCTTCATCTCTTTCCTCTCTTCCTGCATCCTCAACTCCCTGCCCCATACTCTCTTCCCCCTTTTTTCCTCCATCTCATCCTACTGCAGTGCAATGTATCTTCCGGTATCTTCACTCCAGGACCTCTTGGATTGGAATGAGCCCCAGGGATCTTGGCCTAGTATACTAAAGCTAAGCTCACTTTTCCATCATTAGATTGTCAGCAACCTCACTCAGATGCCTATCGAATCGCACCTTCTAGAGGCCACTGTGCTCAACTTGTACGTGCATGCATGTGTGCGTGCGTGCGCGTGTGCATGTGCGTGTGCATGTGTGTGTGGGTACAAAACCCATGTGAGCACAGGGAAGGGGACCAGAGGATCGCATCAGATCCTAGGAGCTGAAGTTACAAGCTGCTGTGAGCTATTTGATGTGGATGCTGGGAACAGAATTTGGGTCTGCTGCAAAATCAGTGAGTGCTGTTATCTACTGAGACACCCTTCCAGTCTCCATGGCATCCAGTGGAGTTATTAACAGGCTAGAGTGTCTCTCAAGACCTACCTACCCTTTCCTTCAACAGGGGTATGTATACTTTACACATAGCATTGGATAATTTAGTGCTTTAACAATCAGTTTTGAATCTATTTCCACAGATGAATGGAAGCTTACAAGGAATGTCTTATGAAAACTAAAATGATTTTCTGGTGACAACCATGGAAAATGTAGTACTTCTAGTTCTATAAACTTCTGGTATGGCATTTAAAGAAGAACACTTGCCTGAGATCATTGCCACCCACAGCCAAATGGACTTGGCTTCCAGGGAGTCTACAGTGGAACCCTGACTCAAAGTGCACAACACAAAGTCAAAATGGAAATCCATCCTGCACCCTGCTGCCCTGAGAACAAGCAAAGGCAGACCTGGAAGGGATCATGGAAGAGTCTTTCCCCAGGGAAAAAGATGTCGGTTCAAGTCACCTTATCTCCATGCCAAGGAAGAATCATCTTCACTGCTACCGGAAGTTGGCTTTCCTCTGTGTGGCTATAACTCAGTCAGAAATATGTGTGAAATTCTCAAAATTAAATTAAAAAATAGAACTAATTTTTTAAGAGCTAATGGGTAGGACTGGAGAGATGTGTCAGCAGATAAAGCCTTTTCCTGCACAAGCCTGGTAACCTGAGTTTTATTCTTGTAGAGAGGGAAGCATTGTCTCTCCTTTTCAGTCTTCCTCTGACATCCTGTCACATGGCCCCACTCACATATGCATACAACCACAAAAATAATTATAAATGAAAATTAAAAGAAAATATATGAAAAAAAGAACTGCTCATGATGGCTCCCATATATAGTCCTAGTACTTAGAGACTGTAGTTGGAAGATCATGAGCTTCTAGCCACCATGGATTACATAGTAAATTCCAGACAAGAATGCAAATTCCTGTCTTTACATAGTAAATTCCTGTCTTAAAATGAGATCATGTGTCAAACTAAAAAAAAATGGTAAAAGCACAGCATAAAACACAATAAGCAAAGACTGAGAAATATGGAGATAAACATTATTTGTACTTTTGTCTCAGAGCCTAGAGTTCCTCCTCAGTTTTCTGATTTGTGTATACAGTGAACTGATGAAAAACTGGAATCAGAGACAACTTCCTCTCCCAGGATGATGGCCTAAGTCTCTCTGATGCAAACCTGAGAGATTACAGTTACAGAACTGATAACTTTAAAAGAACCCTTCAAGCTCAGCCTCATGGCTCTCTTCTTGTGGTGGCATAAACCCAGAGTGTCACAGAGCTGTATAGCTCTGATCCACTGTGATGGCATAAGAGCTTCTGGGGAGGCTCAAGGACCTTCAGATGACAGGGATCCCGGGTACCGAAAAGTGGCCTTTCTGTTTCATAAACCTGCATGCTGCCACAGTGAGTGACACATATCCTGAGTTGAGCTATGATGCAGCATTGCTTGGACGGTGTTGCCCAGTGATGCTTCTCCCCCAATCCAAGGGAGGTTGGCTCTAACCAGGTAAGTCTGGAAACACAGGAGCCACCTTGATCATCTGTGCTGAAGGAAATCAGCCTCAGGTTGATTGGAAATTGGACAGACACAGCTCTTCCTGTGAGAGAATATATATCAAATTTCATCTGAATCAAACTAACTTTAATCAACACACTACGTTATTTTCCACCATGTTCTGGATAACTACAATGTTTTGAATGTAACTTTTAAGATTAGGAATAATGAATAGAACATTGTTTCAAGATATTGCCGGGCCTAATAATTAACTCAAAGTCACATAGTGATTAATCTATTTGACCCAGGATTCCCAGTAACATCAAGGAAGATGTGTTCTATGGAATGATACTAAATGATCGAAAAATGTTAAAAACATTAAATAATGGAACTGGCTCCTGACTTACGTTAAACTACTATAAGACACTTGACACCGTCACTGTCCCAGACACAGAAGTATCTACATAAAGCCCAGAAAGTTTGCAGACCATCAGGAGCAGGTCCAGGGGCATTTAAAAATTGTGTTCTGTGATGTACAAAACCTAACCCTCACTTTTCTTTCCTAACATTCACTGTAGAAGATACATCTGAACAACACTGGAGAGAAGAAAGCTAACTCCTGCAACTCCCACAAATCCAAGAAAAGAAAAGTACTTATCAAGGATATTTTTTCAAAACAGAGGCAATGCTTTCATTTTCTTTCTCTGGTGCCTGAGGTGTGTTTATTAGAGTAAGTTGACCCTGCAGTGCAACCTCCAGGGAATCTGGCTCTCTCCATCTTTCCATTCCCGGGATTAGAAGTATACTCTGTCACATGTGGCTTTTTACATGGGTTTTCTGGATTGACCTCAGGACTTCCTGATTGCATGATGAACATTTTACTGGCTAAGACATCTCCTAAGCTCATCATTTTAAAAGCAAGTTCTTGAACGTTGTTACAGTTTGTACAGGAGTCTGAGGGTAACCACCAAGAAGAGAAATGCTGGTAATTAGTTAGGAACTTACCCAAATGCACTCTGAAAGATTACCCAGAAGCCTACCTCAGACCATTGCAATGTACTACCTATCAAGAATTTCTGACAACTGTAAGTATAAAATCCACGACATTTCATTTATGTGAATATATCACGCAAGAAATGAAGACAAATATTTTCATAGGAGAAGCTACCTGTGATCAAACTCAGCATAAGGAAGATTTTATACATTGTTAAATGGTTTTAGCTTGAAAAGTAACATTGTTAATTAATTTTATCTTCTCCAACTTAGAAATGTATCCACTTAATTACAAATATAACTCAGGAGATGTAAACACACTGTTTTTAGTTCTTCCCTCCACCTCATTTTCTTCTTCTAAAAACAAATCAGTCATCAAGTTACCTGGAATTTGTCTCTTTAATCTTCATTACCTTTTCTGTTTTCTTTCCACTGCTTTAATCATTTTCCTCTTCATTTTGGTGCGTGTGCATGTGTGTGTGTGTGTGTGTGTGTGTGTGTGTGTGTATGTTTATATGAACACTGGATTGCATGTCAGTGCATCTGTGTATGAAATTTGGCGTTGATCTCTGGTATCTTTGGTGAACTTCTGCTTATAAAAAATGTTATTATCGTATAGTGTGTATAATGGGGGTATATATGTGTGTGCAATGGAACACATAGAGCTTAAAGGACAATGCTGTAGGGATGATCTCTGCCTTGCCACCTATGTGGGCTCTGAGACTAAACTCAAGGCCTGAGCTTTGGGTGCATTTACTCACTGAGCCAAGTTGCCCACCTCCATCTTGTTTAGAGACCTATCTCACAGGCCTGTAATGTACCAAGTAGGCTATACTAGCCAGGGAGCCCTAGGGATTGATACAGCTCGACATTCCCAGCTGACACACAACATAATTCAACTTTTTTGCATTTGTTCTAGGGATAGCTTCAGGTCCTCCTGCTTGTCTGGCAAGCACTTTCCAAGCCATCCTCCCTCCACTGTAAAGCACGCATTTGTTACCCTTATAGACTTATAAAAGGTTTATAAAACCCAAACTTACATTTTTAACAAATTTTCATTTTTTCCTCTCATTCTCTTACCAAGCTGACTATGCACAGAACAAATTTTATCTTATGACATTCTTTCCATGTAAAATACCTTCTCCATAATTCTTCCATTATTTATTTTTGAATTAATTTATTTTTGACTGACATAATATTTGTAGACAGTCATGAGGCATAATATGATGTTTTGATTTATGTACACATTGGGTAATAATCAACTCAGAGTAATTTACATATTCATCTCCCTAAATTTTGATTATTTTGGGATGAAGATATATTTAAAAACTTCTACCTATTTTAAGACATATGATGTGTTACTGATAATACTGATAATTATGTTTACCCTACTGTATCATAAAACATCAGAATTTATTCCCCCTATCTCACTTTAGCACTAGGCTAATTTGCTAAACCCTCCTCGTTCTCTCTCCTCCTAATTCCTTAGCCTCTAGAAACCAGATTCAATTTGCAAATGCTGTCAGATAACTATTTTACACTCTACATTTGAGGAGACCATTTAGTGTTTGTGTGTTTAAGCCTGGTTCAAGCTTCATATACTCTAATATCTTCCATGTTTATTCTTTACTGTAACAACTGACCGGATTCTATATAGCTTTAAGAGGCATGCAGCATCCCACTGAGTGTGTGTATGGGGGGATTGGCTTACCTGTGATAAGCATTTGATGACACAACTTGTTTGTTGTGTGTAGGCTTCATGACATTACATTTTCAGGTGCCTGTCATATATAGTGGTGCAATTTCTTATGGTATGAGCGTGGATTGTTTGATAGATCTATTTTGGGTTTCATATGAAGTAGTCATATGAGTTTCTATAATTTATATTACTCTACATACTCTGCAAGAATCCCCTCCCTCTGAATATTCTGCAACTCTACATTTGTTTATTTTTGTTGTGGGTTTTAAAAAAATATTTTCATTATAATCATTCTAATTGGAGCAATACCATGTTTCAGTGTGCTTTTGATTTGCATTTCCCTGTTGACTATTGATATTGATCTTTTTTTTTTTAGATACACACTTGCCTACTTTTACATTTTCCTTCTACACAGACTTTTTTCTACTTTACTGTCTTGTTTACCTAGTAGGCAGCTTACTAATATGTCAAGTTTTAACCCCACTGTTTTGTCCCTGTCTCTTGGAGACACTAAATGGTTGGAGACACTACATATGCCTTTTTACATATTTTTTACACCACATTTGGAAATCAGATATTCAGAACATTTAGCAACAAAATAGTCATTCAATTGTATAATATTCATTGTCTTCTGATATCCTTGAATAACTCTCTAAGCACTCAATAATTTTTAATACATTTTCCCAATAAAATTGGATTAGGTTAACAAAAGATTCTCAGTCCTGGCTTCAGTGATTAATTTCTGTTATTGTAAAAATTTATAAAGTAAAATTGTTAACTTTGCAATTGTTTCCCTTTTGTGTTAAAGAAAGCAAACAGATTGATTTACTCAGCAAGTAAGCATTAGTTCTGCTGAACTGCTTTGGTATAATTCAATTGTTCATTACAGGGTGAGAAAAGGCCTGATTCTCCTGTCACTATGGAAGAAGAAAATACCACGCATGAACAAAACAGTCAAAATGCTTTATGGAGATGTTTCATCATAACCCCTCTGCTCTGCCAAATACCATATTTCTATTATTCCAAGAAACTAAAAATCACAATACACTCTGCAAATGATAAACAAAAGTCAGGGCAAAAGTTTTAGCAGTATTGGAATCAGACTATTGTTCTTGGCTTATCACCAGGCAAAGAATGCATAGCCGTGGGAGAAAAGCCTTATGGGTGGGCAGATTTGAACTGGACTGCCTAGAAATGCAGCATGGGGACTCAGATACAGTCCAATCCATTCTACTTTGTCTGGTAGATTTTATATAGTCAATATATAAAACTAGTAGCCACGGGTCAGAATTTGTAGTCACCTGGGTTTTCCAGAACAGGTCGGCTAGCTAATCTGACAAGAGCCTGGCTTCTTTGCTTTACAGGCACCTTCAGAGCCATTGCACCAAAATGAAAGGATGAGTGTTGAGTTGTCTTCATTTTACATGAAAGGCAAATATCTTACTCAGTAAGTAGCAGGGCCACTTAGGGAGAATTTATCTGGGAGTGGGGTTGGGAAACAGGGTTCATGCCTGACCTTGCTCATTCCCAGGAAAGCCTTGTGCACCTCTGGCTTCAGCATTTGGAGATATAGAGCTAAAGCACACACAGCAAGGGTCCCGATTATTTTTTTTTTTTTTTGGCTTTTAAATATACAGATGTCCGAAAATATATACAGTATTTTCTAGTATGTATTTTTCGATTAGTGATATTACCTCACGGATATATTAATTTGCAGGAGAAATTTAATGAAGTGTTCCACTGCTATTCACAGTGTTAGTAATATATCACTGGAGCCTTCCAACTGACTGTACTACATGTTAAATGAACCACCTATTTGTCTCATCTCTGTTTTTGATATCTGCCTATTGGTTTCTGATAACATTATAGGTGAACAGTTATTGTAATCTGTTTGTTCATTAAATCATTAGGTAATATGCTTGATAACGTTTTAGAAGTATCGAAGATAAATGCTTGTATGTGGAAGAGTGATGAAAGAAAATGTGGACATGCTCTCCACCCAGTGGAGTATTTTCTCAGTCACAGAGAAGAACACTATGTCATCTTCAGAAGAATGGAAGGAACTGGAGATCACCATATCAACTAGCATTAGCCAGACTAAGAACCTTAAGAAGTACATGTTTTCTATCATATGTGCAATTGGCACAGAGCAAAACGAGCATGAAAATAGAAGCAGGGATATTAAGAAGAAAGATGCAGTTGAAGCTGAGCTCTGTGTTAGGAGTTCACTGTGCATATGCATGAAACTGTGATGAAGAGCCAGGGAGGTGGTTCAGCAGGAGCCAGGGAGGTGGTTCAGCAGGTAGAATACTTTGTGCTAAGTTTGACAAGCAGAGTTCAATCTCTGGGGACCCATATCATGGAAGGAGAAAACCCAACAACTGCAAAGTTTTCCAATTTCACACAACACTCCATGGCATGCACATGTGTCCACAGGCACCAAGTAAATAAACATAAAAACACACATGAAAATGCCATCATGGAAGCGATTGTTTTATACAGATATACACAATAATGAATAAAAATTGGTTAGTGAGAGTTATATATAGAGAATGGTGTCATCAGGAAAATCCAGTAATGTAAAAGATGAGTTTATCTTACTTAAAAAGAAAAACCTTTGAGAAAACAAGAGAGTGATTTCACTTGTGAGAACCCGAGGCCCCACATATGGTTGGAGAGATACTGCAAGCCAGCAAAGTCTAAGAACACAGTGAAAACAGAATCACTGTGCTCAATTCTCTGTAACTAGTGGGGCTGAGGAGACTACCACCAGCCCCTGGCTGAGCATTAGACAGGATGAAGGAGACTCTGAAAGCTAAGCTTCTGAACAATTATTCGTTATCATGTGAACCATCTCAACTTGACCAGTTGTCTGATATGGCCACTATCTTAGCTGGAAACAACATCTGTAACATGTTCTGTGCAATTTCCATGTTCATTATGAAATTCATACTGATCATGATAACTGAATTCCTCTCCGTGATCAAATTGCAGGTCTGAATTGAATACTGGATGGGCCATTGCACTTCAGCTTTAAAATATATAAGGCACAGCTGAAGGTGGCAGTCTCAGCCCAGGTATTTATCACTGCTATTTTCTCAAACCCCATCAAGATGACCATAGAGTAATTTTCTTTTAAAGGTACCCAGTTTTCTTTTAAAAGCATTGGTAGCAGGAAAAAATCAACCCTTCAATATTTGGAAAGCCGTATATCAGAGAGAAGGTGCTAGCTCATTTAGGAGCACTGAGAAAGTGCATTCCCCAGCTAAAAGTGTGGAAGCCAGAACAAGCCAAGTTACACTAAAAACTGTCAAAGATGCAGGCATTTGAAAGCAGTCACTTCTACAGGAAAGAGAAAAATGAAAATGTTAAAAGATGATTGTTGATCCATTTTCCAAAAGGCAACTGAAGTTACAGGTGCTGGCCTGTTGTAAATGAGAGGATTTTCTTTTTTATGGTTATATTGTGCTCCATTGTGCATATATCCAATTTTCCTTTATTTGTGGATTGGTGGACCCTTGTCTTGGCTATTGTGAACAGTGCTGTCATAAATATAAGCATGCAGACATCCTCTCAACACACCTATTTCCATTGAATTTACATTCTGTATACGTATTCCTTTGAATACATATACAGAAGAATGCAGGGGGCAGATCATGTAATACTTCGAGCTTCGGTATTCTTGTGAGGTGCCACATTATTCTCTAACATGCTACTATTATCAGGCAGGAGATACACAGTTGCTTTTGGGAGACTGAGGTAAGAGGATTGTCCTAAGTTCGAGACCACTCTGGGTTACAAAATGAGACCCAGTCTCAAAGTCCCACACACAATATGTCTTACATTGCATGTAAAACATCAGGTTCATAGAAAGACCAGCCTCTGGCTTCTATAGTCTAAGGTGGGAAAATAGGCCACAAAACTTCAGTTATACAAGAGGAATTAGTTTTAGTTCAGTACATAGGATGGTGACTATAGTCAGTAATAATATAGTGTGCATTTCGAAATTGCCCAGAGATGAAAATTTAAATGTCCTTATTAAGAAAAATAACAGATGTATTTCCTAGCTTGCTTTAATATGTCCATAATGTGGATACAAACTAAAGAATGATACTATATCCTATGAAGTTACACAATTATTCATCGATTATATAAATTATACACACTCACTGAGAAAAAAGGGTATAAAGAAAGTCTATAATCTCTTCTATTTCAAGTTGCTAGGAACTAGAGATTTATTTTCAGAACAGATAGATATCAGGCTTTTGGAAAGACATGACTGGCTGAACACAGAGCCATTGAACTGAACATCGGGAATTATGGGAAAGTTGGCATAAATGTTTTGGATATGGTCCCTGATACCCCTACAAAGTGGATAGACAGTACCTAAAGACTGAACCATTGGAGTTTTTACTCGCATAAAGAAAACAGATTTAATGCTTTAGCCTCTCATGCCTTCCTCTTGAACAACAGAGGATCCCTGTGAGGAAGTCAGATGTCTGTCCCATTAGACTCTGATGTTTGCTTCCTTACTGGACTCCCACTGGGCTCTGTTCTGATGCTTATACAAAGAATAGTATGTAATCCACTGACTTTGAGAGAATAGAAAAAGTATGGCAGATGAGGTAGTCAGTACACCATGTGGAACATTTAATAGGCAAAGACATGAAAGCCAAATTCTGTATCTAGCTCTGTTAATATATAAAACAGGAATCAGGGCAAAGAATCAAAGTGTGTCAGTGACAGGGCCAGAAGACCTGAGCTGCAAATTGAACCATATCTAGTCATATGAGGTCAGGGATCAGAGACCACTAGTTTGTCAGCAAATAGCCAGTTGCTCATTTTCATCTAAATGGCCTAAAAATCAGGAATAGGGGCTTCATAAAAATGGTTGAAGATGATTTAAAAATCCTGAAGAAAATATTAAGAAGAGATATTTCATTATAGATTTTATAAAGTGGGGAAACAGTGCAAAGAGGCCCAAGGAAGTAATTAATGTCTGCTACAAGATGAAATGCATTGAACTGATTTGTGCATAAGTAGCCCTGATATGGAGGAAAACACATTTCCCAGTGGATTTACTTGTCCATCTTATTTGTAGGGATCAAAACTATAAAATTAGATAGAACCTATAGGTCCAAATTATTGAGTCTATCATTCAAATATTGCAAATGATCATGACATTTGTGTGTGTGTGTATGTGTGTGTCCTTCTTTTGATTTATTTGAAGTGAAAGTAACAGAACATTATAATCGTTTCTTGAGTCATTTTCTTTAGAAAAATGGTTTCTCAGAGTTGGTCCATAATACCATAGCCCACAGTGTAGGACATAGCTAGTTTTGATTGTTGATCAGACACAAGCTAGAATTACCTAGGAAGACAACAGGCTCAATGAGAGAGTTTGTCTCAATTAGGTTGGACTGTGGGCATGTCTATGAGGGATACTTTTGATAGTGAGAAGACATAACTACTGTGGGTGACAGTCTTCCCTAGGGAGGTAATCCTAGAGAAAGCAAGCTGAGCACAGGCATTAGGCGTGCAGGCATTATCTCCTTCCTCTGGCCTCCTGATTAGGAATGTAATGTGGCTACCTGCTTTAAACTCCTTGACTTTGCCCAATTATGGATTGAAACCTGGAAGTATAATCTAAAACAAATCCTTTCTCCCTTAAATTGTTTTTTTTTCTACATACTTTATCACAGCAACAAAACTGAAATGAAGACACTTGGTAAAGGATGGAGGCAGGAGAATTGCATTGTACACATAGTTACCTTCCTTGGCTTTGCTATTACATATTACATCTTGGTTTAGGACTGGTTTATGGTCCTATAATATGCATTTTCACATCTTCATTTGGTTTGATATCTAAATTTAGGTTGAATGCCAATTTCAAAATTTCTACAGCAGTGCACAGAGCTCTGCTTCTTCTGAAATACCTTGCTCTAGAATTAACAAAAATAATCTAGAATGTGGCTGATTTAAAAGATTAGTCAGTAAAATTCAGTACTTGACTTGGAAGCATGAGGTTCTGAGCTTACCTCCACAGAAACCAAGTAAGAAAATCAAGTTCTGACAATGGCTAAGCAGTCTGGCCTGTTAGCAAAGCTGTCAGTGAGATCCCATCGTAAAAAACAAGGTGGACAATTCCTGAGGAATAACCCCGGGGTTTTCCTTCTGGTCTCCCCCTGCACACATGTGCACCCTCCCCTACACAGAGTATCTGGAATAAAAACTCCCAGGTAAGCTGAGTCATGGGTTATTCTGGATGGGGGATCTCAATCTTTCAGTTACAGCCACCATGGCAATTAGCACAAAATGTAGCCAGGATTGTAGCTGCTAAGAAATGATTTTTGAATAATCCATTCTACCAGGTGCTTATGGAGAGAGCCTGGTCTTTTCAAGAATGACAAACTGTCTTCTTACAATTGGCAGAGTAGTTGTGCAGAATGATGTATAGGAAGAGGTGTATTTGGGGGAGGGAGACCAGACAGTTTGAAGCTTTGAACAAACAGCCACCCTGCAATTAGCAGTTCACAGGGTGAGATGCTGTCTCTTTCTTACAGATTCAAAGAAGACATCAGCCAGGTTCAGATATGATGCATGTCCTAGCTAGGTAGAAAAGCTCATCAATACTTTGCCAGATGTATTTCTCTTTCTTTTTTTTTTTTACAACAGTATTTATTCCCAGTGACAAAAAAGGAAAACCCATTTTAAACCTCTACTGAGTTAAATCAACATTTGATTTAACCCACTGTCTTAAATTGTTCCCTCTCTGAGCATAAGAATCATCTGGATGAGGCTGGAGAGAGAGCTAAATCAAAAAAGTGCTTGTCATGCAAGCAGAGGAATCTGAGTTCAGATTTACAGATCTCATTATACAAGAAACTGGATGTGGTATTGCTACACCAGTAACCGTGATCTGGGGAGGGAGAGAGGAGGAGTCCTGGGGCTCACCGACTTGCCACTCTAGCTGAATGGGTGACCTTTATGAGAGACTCTGCCTTGAGAGTAAGTTGGAGAGTGATACAGGACAGATAGATGGCACTGACTGCTTTGCTAATTTAGGAGTGCTTTAAGGAACTCTTTTTCAGGAACCAAGGGGTTAATAACTTTCAATATTCATAGTGGATCCCAAAAAAGTCCTTAGTTTCTCGCAATAAGAGTTCTGCTTAGCTCCTGGGACTCATCACTATGGACATGCCCAGAACAGGCATGCTGTCCTATAGGGCCAGAGAGAAGTTGATCAGAAAAGATCCCCTGAATAGAAGATCAAGCTTTGATGTGCTTCCTTTTCATCTTTGACAACTGTAACCCTAGAAGGTAGAAGACTGAGGGTCAGATCAGAGTGATTCAAGTCTAGCCTTGGTAACATGCCATGCTCAAGACCAGCCTAAGGTATAAGGTCCTGCTTCAAATGACAGCAATACAATGGTAGCAGCACAATTACTGTGATAGTTTCAAGATTTTCCAGAAAGATCTGATGGAGCACTTTTCTAATGTCATAGGAAAGCTCTAATTAGAAAGAATGGGCTGAATACAGCAATGTGATACAAACAAACAAACAAAAACCCAAATAGTTCATCTTAGCTGACTCATCACCTGGTTTCATCAAGTGGCTAAGTAATGAACTGGGAGGAACCACCATCGGAAAAGTAAGACTTAATCTGCTAAAAACATATGGGACTTGTGTCTCCTCCTCTCCTTCTCTTCTTGTTCCGTTTTCCTATACTCATAATTCTTTATTTTTAATATTATTATTGTTATTGTTGTTGTTGTTGGAGATGAAGTAAAATCCACTTGTTCATTAGAACTACCTCTACACAGCCTACCTTGTGCTAGGCTAGACGTTCTTAATTCTGGGGATTATGCATAATATCAGGTTCCTCTTCATGAGAGCTAAATTCCAACAGTGCAATGCAAGATAATCAATCACAGAGGTGATACCATTGGAATATGGCAGATATAACTTCCAAATTAAGTATGCTAAAGCAATCAAGAGAACATATTTAAATTTTAGAGGAGAAGAAGTCATCTTCACCAGGTTTGAGAAAGAACATTGCAATCAATGGTGATACTAGGTACAAAGTCACTGAAAGAGTTTGTGTCCCTAGACACAGATGTTATCTCCAATGATTATATTTTTTTAAGAGTGCAATTATTTCCTAATTGAATCAAGAGCAATACTTTTCATTGTATGACCAAGACAGTGTCAGGCCTAAACAAAGAAGGCTTCAAAGCTTATCTTTGGAATAACATATTGGAGAGTGAGAACTCCAGTTTCAGGCATGCAGTGTACTTTGAAGACCTAGAGGAAGGGCTTATCATATGTTTGATAAAAGAATACAGCATTGTAATCTCTCTGACAGTTTGGTGATATAAAAGCTCTCCTGAGAAGATCAATTGATAGATCGGGCTGTCCCAGCTGCCTTAGATATGATGACCAATCTGATGACTTGGCAGTCTAGGCTGTCAGCAAACCCTGTTCATTTACAAAGCTAAAGACAACTCCTGATTATCCCATAATGCTTTGGGCTCTTCCTCATCATATTGATTGACCTTGTGTGATTCAGCCTAGCTTTCAAGGACTCTCTGAGAGATTGATTTTTTTTTCAGAAAAGAAACTATCTAGAACACTGAAAATTTTTGCTGCTGGAATAATTTTTATTTTCACTCTTTGTTTTAGTTGATACTGATTTCTGTATTCATGAAGAGCTCCCTAAAGAAGCCACAGTTAGGTCACTGACACTGATGCTTACGGTTGCTAATTCCATCTCCCAAGATGCATGTAAGCATCATCCTTCTGCAAAGCAGAGACTGCCTTACTCTCAGTTACTTTGCTTCTCTTCATTTATATAGGCTTAATATCACAAAGACCCTCCTGCCTACTTCATACCCTCTGTATCATCACAAATCATAATCTTGCATTCCTATCTGCCTTTGAAAGTCTGACAATCTTTTGACCTTTCAACATATTCCCAAATGTTCCCTTCATGCTCTTTAAAAGACTTTATGATCACAATCTAGCAATTAGAATCATTGGAGGTTTAACCTATAATTAGTCATTTAGGTTAATTTTAATGTATGATAGCTTCCTTGAATTGAGTTTTAGTGGTTCTAGATTCTAAACTAGGTTTGTTGTAACTTCACTTTTGCAAATACTTTGAGACAGATTTCAAATGGGCTCCTTGCTTTTGATGGCTACTGAGGGAGAGAAAAGCATTCTTCTTTGAGGACGTGGCCAATGATAGGGTAACTCTACTCCAGTGAATGGTTCCACTCTCATTTATATATATGCAGTACTACTGGAATTAGCATATTAAAAAAGATTACATGAAATTATGAGAAAGAGATGATGGGTTGATATATGGGTATTTGGGGGAGGGAATGGGGATTGTGTATGATATATATTTCATTGTAAACAGGTATGAAATTATCAAAGAACAAAAATTAAAATGGACCTGAACTTTCTAAAAGTATGAAAAAATAAGACAAGGACCTCTGGACACAATGGCATTGGCTTCTCCAAGGTATCTTAATTAGTACACCAGAATAGTCTTATAGTAAATTCTGGCTAAAACTTAGCATGCTGAAATTGTTCAGTTTTTGGGACCTGAAAAAAATGGCCAGTGGTTTGTGTTAAGTTCTTCAAGGAGGGGTATTTTCTATTTTAATATTTAATAGATAAGACACCATCTATTCAGTTTTTTCACTTTTTTTGAAATTAAATTTTATTTTTTTAGGTCATGTCACAATGCCATTACTACCTGAGCACCTAGTCTCTCTTCTAACCTCTTGGGTTAGACCCATCCAGCAGGGTCTCCAGACTTTGTGTCTTATTCTTTACCTGAATGCCCCATTTGAAACCTGAGTATCAGCTAAAACAACTGCACTGGTCCACATCCAGTTTATCATTCATTATTTCTTGCGCACCAATCTCCTTGCACTCTTGGATATCTATCTGTGAATGCAAAGGGTTGGAGAGGAATTCTAACCTAGCACTGGAGTTGCCCAGTAGGAGTTGGACCCATATAGCTATGTGGAGATAAATAAGCCTGTATCTTCTGGAAACTTGATTGTTTTCTCCAGGTAAAACAAAATCAAACCCACCCAGTTTAAAAAACACACACAAAAAATACACAGAAGGTAATTTTAAGGGGGGATTTATTTTTACGCATTTATTTATTTGAAGTTGGGATTTCTTTCCATGTGCTGCCCAAGCTGTCCTTGAACAGAAAATCCTCCGGCCTCAGGCGTTTGAGTTGTCAGTGTAAAAGATGTCTGCAGCGACTGCACCTACCTTTAACTTAGATGTTCATTCTAAGGATGAGGCATGAATATAGCCTTGGATTCAAGGCCAGTACAAACTTTCAGAGGAAATTACATTTTGTTTATGTGCAAATGTTTGATGGCCTAAAACCTCCCATGACTCTAAAATTCATCTAAACTTCACGTCTCTACTCATACCTTTCTTGAATCATTTACTTAGTCATAGTTTGATTTTAAATCACACTGTACTGCCTAGACAAGTAGGCTTCTATATTTGTATTTTCAAATGCTCATCTATATACTGATCAGTATACTCAAAATGAATTGCTTCAAAGTAAATTATGATATAGCCACATAACAAAATACTATGTAGTCAGGGAATATTTGTTTTGAGAATATTTATTGGCATGGAAACATATTAACAAAATATTGAGTAAAGAAAATAGATTACAAAATATCTTTTACAGGACAACCATTGTTTTTTTTAAAAAAAAATATCAAGTCATAACACAAGCTTATGTGTATTAGACACATAGTCTGTTTCTGAAAGCGTATAAACATTATAAAGGTACACATCCAACTTTTAACAGTAATTGTATATAAGGAATAAGATTACAAGTTTTGCATCAGACATTTTATTCTTAACAATGATTGTGTATGCATATTATACTACCACAAACAAAATGAAGTAAGAACAATAGAAAGGCCACTGTTTTCTGAGGTCCTGTATGCCTGGATATCACCTCATTTTTATGTCATACAACTTCAAGGAAGAAGGATTGCTACAAATGTGTAAAATTTCATGTTTGTAAAGGATGAACAAGATGTGGAGCTGTTGAGACAACAAAGGAGAGTGATGGGGGAAAAGGGGACAAGAAGTGGAATGGTGTTGTCTGGGAGGGAATACACTCATATCAGACATGCTTGTATGAAGATGTAAAATTGAATAAATTAAACATCAAGGAAGAGTTTGTTTAAACGTGGCTGTGGTTGGACCACAGGATAAGGCTGTTAATGACCTTAATGCACCTTACTGCATCCTCAGAGCCCCCATAAGTGGGTGCGTGAAGAAGCTCCCATTGGTGATTTGAATGAGAAATCTCTCCTAGGCTCACCTATAGGTAACACTACATCTCCAGTTCATTGTTTGGAGGACGTTCTTAAATCTCCAGAGGACAGAGCCTTGCTGGAGGAAGTCCATCCCTGGGGAAGGGCTTTTAAGTTTTAAAGCTTAGTCTCACTTTTTTCTTCCTCTGCTTCCTGTGTGTGAATGAAATGTGATCTCTCTGCCTTCTGAATTGTCATGCCCTTTCTACCAAGATAGACTGCACCTCTTCTGGAGCTATAAGCTAAAAATAAAACAAATGAAAAAACACCATTTTCCCATAACTTCCCTTTCATCATGGATTTTTTTTTAACAGCTACTGATGTATCCAGTTATATTATATTCTTTTGTGGAGCTAAGGATGGGACACTGGTATTGCAGGGACTTAGATATATGTATTTGACCCCAAAACAGTGTATTACTGTGTTCTTTAATTACCAAACTTTCAGTAGCAGTTTGTAAATTAAAGGCAGGGATCTACTTAAAGGGTCCAAAAGGAGTGAAAAATCCATGGATTCATTTATTTCATATAAAATTTTAATTTAAAAAATACAAATAAAAAGTACCCTGCTATATTTATCACAACAGAGACCTCCAAGTCTCTCTCATCAAAGGAATTTTTGCTTTGCTGTGCAGACTTCTCTAATCGTATGAGTAGGTGAGTGTGCATGTCTACCTCTGTGTGTGTGTGTGTGTGTGTGTGTGTGTGTGTGACATGCATGTGTTACTGTGTTTTGTCAGACACATGTGAAGACTGGAGGTTGGATTTGGGATATCTTCCTTCAATTTGGCTAAATTAAATGGTAGCAATCCCTCAGGATCTACCTGTGTTTGTCCCTACTGAGGAAGGGTAATAGGCACATGTTGGCATACCTGGATTTTACAGGAGTACTGGAGACAGTACTTAGGTCTCAGTTTTTCCACAGTAAACACTTTAATCACCTATTTATCTCTCCATCCCCGTACTTGGATATATATATATATATATTTTTTTTTTTAAAAAACATGTGGAGGGGCTGGAGAGATGGCTTGATGGACAATAGGGCTTGCTGCTCTTGCAGATCCAAGTTCATTTCTTAGCACTCACAGTGGGTGTCTCACAACCACCTGTCATCCCTGCTTTAGGTGACCCAACACTTTCTTCTGGCTTCTATAGGCACCTGCACTCATGTGCACATATCCATATACATACACACATAAACAATAAAGGGCTTGGAGCTATACAAAGAGTGTATGCATATAGAATTCAACCAGGACGCACAGCACCACAGGACACATGGTCCAGACACATCACATTCCATATTCTCACCAATGCTCATCAGTGAATTGTGCATGAAGAAGAAAACAGCTCACTGCCTCTCAGTGTTGCACGATTACCGTTTTAGTACCTAGAATAAGGATTAAACTTTTCTTATGGTTCTGAATTGTAGTTTAGTACTTAGGACGCAGAAACTATTTTTTCAGTCCTATATAAGAATGAAAAGCATACTTAGAGGCATTTTGGTGACAGATTTTTGAAGCATAATTTTTCTACTTAACCACCCATTCAAAAACCCTCTGTCTATCAAAGTATGCAGGAACAATAGCCTTGTGATCTATTTAGAAATTGCTACTACATTGGAGTTAAGATTTCTTGGTGCAATTTAAATCAAATGAGGATTTTTGACATGTCTGTAAATGTTGTTCATGATGCCCAAAGTCTACTTTACATTTACACAGCAGACATATCCTTCTCAATAACTATTCTATATACCATGTGAAATGTATTATTAAAATCACAGTCATAATGGGACCACTTTAGCCCACCTCTACTGTTGTCGTCTTTCTATGGAAACCATGCTTACACAGATTATTCCAGAAACCAGCTTTTATTCATCTTTCTTCCACTTATCTTACGATTAGACCTTTACAGCCTGTTCTTGATTCCTGAATCGCCACTCTCCACTCTCAGATGATCTCTCATTCCATTAATAGGGCAGCCAGTCCTATGCAATGATACATAAGGCCCTGTTCAGACCCTTGCTCATTCCCTCATAAATAGCCTGGTATACTAGATACCTGCTCATAAGCTAGGCTCTTGGCTCACATGGTTTCTCTTTCCTTATCTCTAGAAGGTCTTTGATCTGTCATCCTTTCATGTGCCTGTACCTTCAGGATGCAAGAGCACTCCCTCCCTCCTCTTTCTTGAGGTTTTCTATTTTGACTCTGGGCTCATCATTATCTGAAATAACTCCTGCTCAGAGCACTCACAGTTAGGATGTCCATCATCTCTCTCTCTCTTCTGGAGCACAAGGCCTGTGGAAGCAGAGAGCTTTGCTCTGTTCACTCCTGCTTTCCTAATGTGATGTTTGGCACAAAGGAGTCATTTATACATTTGTTGAATGAATATAAGTGTCAACCCATTACAAAAACCTTCTATGTAAAATACCATGTCCTCTTGTATCCTATCATGAAGTTCCCATTTTTCCTCTGATATATAACTTAGCTAACTTTATAACATAGCTAACTTTTGTAGATATTTGAATTTAATTTTAATATCTTAATAAAGAAAATTTAATACTCTCAAACTAAGGTGTATAAAAATAGTTTTCATTGGACAGTTTATGGGTTCCTTATAATTTGGTATAAGTTAATCCCAACTTACATATTCAGACCATGCATCCTTTTGAGAAAGAACATCAACTCATTAGACCCAATGTGTACTATAATGCCAATCTATCAGTGTTGGAAGTTTTAAAGAACAGTTTCTCTTGAAGATGGTTCTGACGCTGAACAGAACAACACAAGGCTTTGCTAACTGAGAATTTTTTAGGGCCACCGAGAACCCGTTTCCTTTCCTACGACAGCTGCTTTAAGATCTCAGCTTCAGTCTCAGGTGTCTTCTTCATACATAGACTTTTCTCTTATCAGTATCTTTTAAAATACTGACTTTAAAAGATACTGCACAATTTCTGTGGTATTTTCAAATCATACATAAACAGATTCATTAAACAGACTTACAGCAATATCTAGCAAACAAGGATCTTCTGAAACAAGGTATTCCTCACAGTACCTACATGTGAAAAGCATAATCCATCCCCCAGTGAGACTGATCTTTCTATCAGTTTGTGCCCAGCATCCCTCTACAATCTCCGTCTGCATTCCATATCACTTGGTTAAGTTTGGCAGCTTAAGGATGTTTTGGATGCCAGTGGGGTACTAGAAGTTGAATCTTCATTGAGGAATAACTAGGATATTTTGGAATTCAGAAATAACTGTTATCCCAAGATTTGAATCTCTAATTATGTGGGTTCATAATTTTCTCATCTTAAAGTTATTAAGACATTAGCACACAATATGCATGTGATAATTAATGCATTTACTCCCACAGCTTACAGAATGGGGTGAGAAAAATACTGTTTCGGAATGATGGGCTGAGTCAGCATTACAGCCATAGAAGCTTACATCAAGCCAGGGACATAGACCAGTATCTTTAAATTAATATATAGCATATCAAAATAAGCACATTGATTTTGCAGAAGTAGAAATAAATAGATTTCATAAGAACCATGGTGGCATGGTGGCATCCAGCTCTACCCTGAAGTCACTAGCAGGAAGCTTAACACAACAGCCTATGGTTTGGATAAGGACAAAAATGGGATATGTTTTGTTTCAGTCTTTGATGGGAGCAGGATTTGTGTGCTCAGGAATTTGAAAATTACAGCTTTCTATGTATTCTGTCACTATATGCAAGTAGAAAACAGAAAGAACAAATAATTTCTGTATCACAAGATTCTAACCAAACTACAAGAAACTTAAGTTCAGTAAATCACAAAATGTACCAACCTCTGCTGGTCTGTATATACTTACACTGAAATTAAACACACAGGCATGTACATGTGCATACACACACACACACACATACACAGCCAAAAGAAAGAAATAAACAAAAAGTAATCCACCTGATTTAATAGTGTTATAGACAACAAATGAAAATCACACATCACATCTCAATTGCCTTTTTTAAAATCATAGTCCATGGCTTCTATTCACAGGAACATGATCTATTCTGTTTTGTTCATATCAAAGCTACAACCATCACTATTTTTGTAACTTTCTCTACCTTCTTTGGTAATAACTGTTCATCGATGGGAATCCTAGCATACCGTAAGATAAAGCTGAAGTCTGCTTACATGTCAATTAGCACACCCATTCTGCCAAGGTTCTGTTAAAAGAAAACACAAACGCAGCAAGCTCCAGATCATGTGAGCATCCCTTTTCCATAAGTCTGCCACTCAAAAGATTTGCTTAAGGTGGGAGAGCCCTTGGCCCCCAACATCTCTGGCTGTATCCTACATAACATCCATGTGCCTGACTAAAGCATGCACTGGTCACTCAGGGTCCTATAGAGATGTTCTCACAAATGGCTAGGTAGACATCCACATTTAATTCTCTACTGGAATGAACAAGTCTTCTAAAATCAAACCACCTGAAGGTGCATGGAAAGGGAAGTGATTTTATTTTATTTCTTTATTACTTTGGAATAGGGCACATGCATGTGGAGGACAAAGAACAGCTTTCAGAAGCAGTTCTCTCCTTCCCACCATTTGGATCCTGGAGATCTAATCCAGATCTTTATGTGTGACTACAAGCACCTTCTCCTGCACAGTCATCTCACTGGTTCACAAACAAATAAAATCTGGCAGCTCTGTTTCTTGGCTATTCCCAGTATACCTCCTCCTGTTTTGCAAATGACAGGAAAAAGACTGTCACTGCCAATTCTGGCTTCTCGTTTCAAATTTACCCTGCTGATTTACTGATTTACTAAGCTGCATGTGTTTACTTAAGTTAGAAGTCAGTCACTAGGTACTGGGAGGCTGCTCAGTCTCAGCATTGCCTGGGGATGTTATATTGTAATGCAAAATATGTGGACAGATTTCTCAGCATCCCTGTACTTTAGGTCCATGAAGGCCATTCTGACAACATAGTATGAACTAAGTGCTGACTTTACTGGCAGCTTTATACAACTTGTACTTCATCCTCTCAAAGACAAGAATGCAGCACAGGGAGAACACTGATCACTCATAAATACAAACCCTGGGCAATTATCTAATCCAATGCAGCCAATGAATGCAACTAGAGTCCAGTGCCTTTCAAAGCAAAGAATATAGATTCAGTCACCTTGCTATTTACAGGTATACACCCACACACACACACACACACACACACACACACACACACACACAGTCACAATTTGTAAGTCACAGAGAGAATGGCTGTTGTCTGTGTCATCCACAATGAGACTGCAGTCACACTAACTTGAATATTCACTCATTAGAATTCCTACTTTTAGAATAGGTCTAATAAATTCTTCCAAGTTTGTGGGCAGTTAGAACTTTCCCACTTTATTAGACCTGCAGGAGCACTTTTAAACTTGCTGTGCTTATTAATGCCTTTCAGATTTGAAGATTAGCATCTATTGCTATTCTTAGCTTTGAAAATGCACTTTGTAAAGGACCGGTTGGTACAGCCTTCTTGCTCCCATCAATCATCCGCCTTCACCAACTGAACTCCTACTTAAATCAAATTGCAACCATCAAAATGACCAAGAAGACACCACTCAAGTAAACCACAGATCTTTTGAGATTTTACCCTCCACTCAATTCTTCCATCTCAAACATGCACGCGGAAACCAAATCAGAGCACAGGTTTCCCCCAAAGTGGTCCTTTGGTGAAACCTTACTCTTTTCCCATCCTCATTTCCTGCTATGCCTGATTTTCATCGCAAGAACACAGAGCGCAAACCATTGAGAGGAGAAGGGCCAGGAGGCCAGCACTTACGTTATTCATGTACTCGCTTAGCAGGTCCTGTAGTGCCTGGCGAACTGCATTGCATTCAGCCACAATACGCTCACGGCGGTCATCACGCGTGCAGGAGGAATCCGCCATGAGCGCAGCCCCACTGATGATGCTCTCCAGTCTCTCCTCCAGAGACGGCCGGAACCTGGCCTCGCTGAATGTCATGGGGTCCAGGATGATCTTATTCTGAAGAAATCAGAAGAGAAGTGTTAACAGGAGAGAGACAGCTGCCTCAGCCTGTTTTGTAAGTGAAACTGTCTGAAGGTAAAACAAAACAGCACCCCCCTTTAAAAGAAACCAGATACCGAGACAAAATCTAGATACTGAGAAGTGCTTGAGAATATTTTTCCCTTCCCTGTAAATGTAATCTACAGATTAAGAACAGGAACTCTTATCTGAAGTCTGTGTTCTTGGTTAAGGCCATCTGTGGGGAGGCATTTTCTTATGAGATAGTGACACTGGCTTTGTGGCCTTCAAGAAGAGAACACTGGAAAATTGGGAAGATTGGTACGTGAGATATGACTTATAATCAACAATTTATACATGAGCTGCATTGAGAGACTTCTTGGGAGGAACAGCAGAGTCTCGGGACAGATGTCCCTAGGCACTGGCATTTGACAAGTTAACATCCTACAGGAACTAAGACCCTTTATGTTAAACTTAGGTTTTACAAAATACCATCCAGAATGTATGCACATCGGAGTTCCCTTGCAATTAACTGACCATACCCACCTCCCAGCTCACTCACTCTGCTTCATGCTTATAGTTTAAGATGTGATCTCTTGGCTGGCTGCTTCACTCCCCATAATTCTCTGCCACGGTGGAATCTAAACTCTAAGCTGAAATCAATTCTATTTTATAAAAGTTACATTGGTCATTGTGTTTATAGGAGAAATTGAATAGTAACGAATATATTACTCAGTAGGAAAGATGTTGTTTGTGGCGAACTGGGACTAATATGAAGACCCACAATTGCTCAAAGTGTAGAGCCTAAAAGAAGAACCCAGGGACGAAGGGAAGAAGGGCAGACACATTCTAACAGCCAAGAACAGAGAAGACTACCAAGGAATAGCATCTTCTGGCCTTGACAAAATGAGGAAGCAATTGTGCTCTTGAACATGCCACAGCTTTGGCTACTCTGACAACATTTGTAAATGATCAAGCTCACCAACATTCCAGTATGGATAGGGGAGCAGCTTGAAAGCTCCCACGTTTGACTGATGAATTATTGGTAGTTGATGGTGGCAAGAAGGAAAGCCAGTTTTCTTTAGGGCTCCACATCCTGGTTGATTGTCCAGAATCAAATGGATGGTCCTACATTTGTAATCATATCGCAAGCACTAATTATATTCAGTTTGTTATAAACATAAGGAAATTAGTGAATGAACAAGAAGAGGGCAGAAAATTGGGAAGGGACTGTATGGGAAGATGGACTCCAGAAGGAAGAGGAGAAAAAGTAAGGGGAAGATATAACCAGAGCATCATATACATGTATCAGATTCCCAAAGAACTTAAAACATGAAAATCTCAACAGTAGAGAGAGACATGAATCCAAGAATCCTGAGGACTTTAATGGTGAGTATAGACAGGCTCTTAGAGAGGAAGAGGAGAGGCAGGACTTCAA
This sequence comes from Apodemus sylvaticus, assembly GCF_947179515.1. Lineage (NCBI taxonomy): Eukaryota > Metazoa > Chordata > Mammalia > Rodentia > Muridae > Apodemus > Apodemus sylvaticus. The sequence goes on from NC_067473.1 coordinate 107,604,803, forward strand.
ATCCACAAGAACCTTGGATTTCCTAGAAGATTGATATTTGTTCCCAAACTCCCTCTTTCATACACAAATTAAATGCTGGACATCTATAAATGGGGCACAGACACTCTTCTGCAGTCCTTGGCAAAGTGGTCTTCACTTCTGTATTCTCTTCTGGTTTACAAAAAATGGTAGGAAAGAGTGTTTATAATCCCCAAATATGCTACTTAGTATCTGTCCACCATGTCATCAGTATTAGGTCTAATGGCACAAAGGCACCAGAAGTCACGTGGAGCTGCTTGGAGAGCCCTCGACTCTTTGTCATTCATTTTTGCATGCAGAAGTTCCAGGAAGAACCTGACATTGGAGGCAAGTATTTGTGCTCCATCTTGCACTGTGTCTCTGTCCTAGTACTGTGTCTGTAGTAAAATCAATCTCTCTCTCTTGCCCTCACTGCCCTCCCCCTCCTCCTCCTTTCTCTTCTTCTCCATGACTTTGCTCTGCCTTTGTGCTGCTGCATAAAATATGTAATGATTATGCACATGACTCTGGCATTCCAATTAAAGAAATACCTGTTCTAAATATGATTAGACTATCTTTCTTACAAAGATTAGGGGTTGATTTTCAAAGACCTACTTTACAGTAAGTTATATTAACATACACTACCATACAATTAATTTATTGTGGGCCTAGGATAGATTTTTCTCTTTTCTCTTTTCTCTTTTCACTGAAAACCTAAAGAAATGCTAATGTTCTGGAAATGTGCTGACACAAATTTTGAACTTCTCAACAGGTACAACTGTAAAGCAGTTTCCACAAGGACAGTGTTGTGCTCGATGTGAACACTGGTTCCTAACGTCTTATTATCAGACACAATCTTTCAATGCAAAAATAAGGTTATTTGGCCAAAAGTGTTTTGAAAATACTGCCTGATTCAGAGCAAATGATCTAAGATTTGCCTGATCAGAGCATGTTCAATGTAACATTTCCAAAGCCTACTTCAAATACAGAAATAATCCTTTAAGACATGCACAGAGGGGCTGAAGTAGTGGCTCATCAGTTAAAAATGCATACTGCTCTTACAGATGATCAGTTTGGTTCCCGACTTCCATGGTACAGACACTGAAAGCCACCTCTAGGGGTCTGAATCCTCTGGCCTCTGCACATACCCATCAATACACAGACACATAATCTCAATAAAACAAATCAGTTTTCAATAACCACATACATAATCTCTGAGACGCTAAAGGAAACAACTGGGGAACATAGGAAAAGTGGCTTTGCAGTGTCAGCTGCTGAGTGCCCTACCTGTCTCGGCTCATGGCAGTCATGAGAGTAGTGCAAAAATCACAGCCTGACAAACTGAGCAAAAGCTACTTTACTAATGGAATTATTCATTATTTATAGATCACAGGGGGGAAGTTTTGAAAAAATTGGCAAAGGAACAATAAATTTATATCCTTCTAATCAATACAGGAGGTGTAGATGGAATCACTAAAGTGACAGATGATAATAGCTGATGGGAGAACTCACTCAGGGCATAAAGGCATAAAGCATAGTGTGTATGTGTGTGTGCCTGTGCCTGTGTGTGTGTGTGTGTGTGTGTGTGTGTGTGCGTGTGTGTGTGTCTGTGTGTATATGTGGGAGAGACAGAGAGGGAGAGACTTTGATAACTTTGAGTTATGTGTGTGTATGTGTGTTTGCATGTGTATGCATATATGTGTGTGTATATATGTGTGTGCATATATGTATGTATGCATGGATAGGGTGCTGCTTACATCAGTGTGCTTCTGAAGGGTAGACTTGGCTTGTTATATGTATATATATTAGGTCTTTATATATACTCAAAGATATGGGGTAAAGATAGGTATATATATATATATATATATATATAAACACATTTTACATAAACTCACACACATATGTAGATTTTCTCCTTGAGTGAATGTGCTCAGATGTATATATGGGATTCCAAATGCATTCTCTCTCTCTCTCTCTCTCTCTCTCTCTCTCTCTTCTTTCCCACTTCCCCATATTTTTCTATGTATGCATGCATCTTTTTAGCTGGGTAGCTGGGTAGAGGTTATATATGCTAGCATAATTAAGCATGTATGTGTCTATGTTCAGACAACTGGACAACTGAAAATCTTATGCATTCTCTTGAATGTGAGGAAAACATACAAAAACATAAACTTAACTGAATGAGTTTGGAGGCTCAGAAGTTTAAGAGGAAATCTGTCTGTAGCTCCCAAAAATGAAAAAAGAAACTAAAAGAAAAAATTGGCCTTGAGTCCTGAGTGAGGTAGTTCCCAAAGGATGAAAGCACAGCAAGATTTGGAAGTGAAGAAGAAAGTAAGGGAGGGATGGAGGGAAGTGGTGGGAAGGGACAAAGAAGAAGAGAGGAAGAGATGGAGGAAGAAAGGAGGAAGGAAAAGAGGGAGGGAGGACAGAGGGACAGAAGAAGTGAGGAAAGGAGGCAGGATGTGGGAGGAAAAGAGGAAGCATCTTAGTAAGCTGTCTTTCCTAAAACATTTCTCCATCTTCTCCGATCAGCAAAGACCACCTTCACAAGCTGGGAACCCTGTAAACCCCCTTCTGTCCTACTGCCCAGATGCTCCCCCTCTTCTGGGATACTGCCCTCTAGCTTCTGGAAGGAACATTTCCTCCACCATTCTCTCCTCCTCCCCTCCTCTCCTCCTCCCTTTTCAGGATCCTGGCCTTCTTCTAACTCCAAATTGGCAAAATAGCACCGCCAAATGATGGGGCACATCCAAGGCTGCTAACTGGCCATTGCCAGCAGTACTTCTCAACCTGTAGGTCAATACTTTTGGGGGTTGCCCATCTGATAAAATGCACATTAGATATTTACACTACAAGTCATAAAAGTATCAAAATTGAAGTTATGAAATAGTAATAAAATAATTTTATGGTTGGGGTCACCCAACATGAAGAACTGTATTCGGAAGGTTGATTGAGAACCACTGGTTTAAAGCAAAGACCTGCTTTCAGTGAGAGGATTTTTATCTCTTTCTAATTTCACTGACTCTGGTTCACCCAGATTGCACTTTGACAATTTTGTCTGCATTCTTCTAGTCCACTTCATCCTTTTACATGTCTGACCTTCTTCCTCTGTCTAGTATTTTCAAACTTACTCATACGAAACAGTTGTGAGACAGATCTCTTGTTTTATCTTTTTAAATCCTTAATCTTAGTTTAATAACTTCTTATATTGCTTATTTTCATTCTTGTTATTTGACTGGTATAGAATTTTTGATTAGCATTTTTTTATTTAGAAAAAGAGTGTTCTCAACAGTGTGATAGCACACACATTTGATACAAGACTTAAAGGCTGAGAGAAGTTTCCTATTCCCCTTCTCTTGTCTTATTCCCCTTGGTAAAATTTCATGTACAACTCTAAATAGAAGTAGAAAATATGGACACCCTGGGAAATCAATAGATGCTAAAGAAAGAAGAACTATTGTTTGGGGCAGATGTGGCCACTAGTTGGTTGTTCATGGTCCAACACTCATGTACATGGCTAGTATTAAATGGACTTAAAAAAACAACAACAACAACAACCCGTTCTGCATACCAGAGGGTGGCGGTGTGGCAGGAGATGCTTGTACAAAATGAGTAGGGAGAAATCTCTGCTTCATGTTTATCTTTTGTGACAGTCAAAGTTAGTTGAGCCATGCAGAGAGTGGCTGAGTCACACTGGATATATAGAATTTACAAAACATCAACAAAGACAACAAAATAATATTTTGCTGATATGAAGAATGGATGTAATTGATAATTGGCATATCCACATAAAATTTCATAGCCATGGAAAAAAGTAAAAGGGAATCGTCAGACAGCCCTGTGGGTCCTTTTCTTGTTCATAACCCTGCAAAATAAAGGTGTCCTGAAGTTTTACTACTTTCACAGTTCAAGGTAGCAAGGAAGAAATAATTTTGCTCTCTTATAAGCACCAGACCTCTGCCACCTGCTGTCCAGCAGAGCTATCCAAGTGGAACTAGCAGAAGAGTAAATGTCAACACACCCCCCACAGGCATTCACTTGCCATGATTTTAAAGATCCCAAACCAAAAATACCTCATAGAACTTCACGTTCCCCAAACGCACTCTTCTAAAGGAATATGTCCTTCAAGGACAAAGAAGCCCCATATCCCTACCCAAAAGCCTGCATTCAACTTAGGAGATAATTTTCCAAGGTTTCCTTGGGAATAAGAGACAATGTATGCCTTCAACCATGGGGTGCACATGGTTCCAGCACATTTGTGGTGGAGGAATGCACTGTCGGGCATTGGTGGGAGGAGAGGTCCTTGGTCCTATGAAAGCTGGATAGATGTCTCAGTGTGGGGAAATCGAGGGGGAAGATGGGAGTGGCTTGGGTGGAGGGGCATCTTCATGGAGGCAGGGGGAGGGAGGGTGGGTTGGGGGTTTCTGGGAGGGGGGACTGGGAAAGGGAATAACATTTGAAATAAAAATAAAGAATATATTCAATAAAAAAAGAGATAATGTGGGCATGTTTTTGTTTCTTTATCAGGATGTTCCTACTCTTGTTAACTAACTTTTGAATATTGGAAAATTCTAGCTTGACTTTTCTGGATGTATGGAACTGGTCAGGCTTTGAGAATTAAGGTCTCCCGTCTCCTTTCTCCCTAGTAAACAATCCAAGCCCTTCTGTTCTTTGGTATTTGAAGAAGGGATTTCAGAGCTGCACAGTGCCTTTGCTTCAGTGAAATCTGACTATTTGAACATGGAAACAGAGAGACCTAAGTCAAGGTTGAGGTATTAGAATCAGGCTTCCTGCTGCTCTGGCCTTTCAAAAATTGTCTAGGTCATGACCATCATGGAGACTCCAGTGAGATCAAGGTCTGTGGAGGTATTTGACTGTGTATTGGGTTATTTTCTGGCACCCATATAACCCATAGTAAAATTAACATTATCTAAAGTCTGTCATCCCCCTTTGAAGTACACGACTAATAACCCTAGGGCATCCTCTTCTGTTGTATTACAATGGCTATAAGAAGATAAAAATAATTCTAAAAATGAAGTTTTATAGCATTGAAAACTGAAATTGAAATTCCCCTGTTGACAATAAGGGTCAATCCTAATTCAGGCAAGAATACTTTAAATAGTTCTTTTAAAGAATGAAGTCTGATATAAATCACAAATCAAGTCTAATATAATAAATTAGCTAAGGTGTCCAAATCAAAAACATGCTATGTGCTCAATTTTAAACATTCTCCCTGTGGTATATAATAATTGCCTTAGATATCTCTCTATCTTTTGTTATTCTGTGCCAAGCTCCCTCAGCATGAATCTTTCCATGAAAACTTTCTCTTGACCTAATTGGAGTAACATTTGGAATGAAAAATAATGAAATCATCTATTTTGTGAAGCTGCAGGAAAAAACTTTAAACATCATTTTAAATGTGCCTTAATTTTATGAAATTGCAAATTGCCATATTGATAACATGCTACTTCTTCTGAGCCATGTACTTAAAAACAAACTAATTATGCCATTTGCCTACTTAAGATATTATTTGTAATTACACAGTTCAATTTTTAATTGGAATTAAATGACAAAGATAATGACTTGGTAATTAAAGAGTATTTTTATCCATGTTTAATTCTATTAAAGAGTGGTATCTATGTACGGCCATATTAACTTCAGAGGTTAGGAATAATCTGGCTGAAGGCCTTCAGCTCTGACCACACTAGTTAGAATATGAAATGTGATGGAAACCAGTTGAACTTCCTGTAAGTGTTCAAGGACATACAGTGGGTTACTATGGTGCCTTGAGCACATCCTAGACACCTGGAAAAAGATGGTTTCACAACTAATCTTTGCAAAGCAAGGTAACATTCAGAGTCCTGAGAGTCCATGAACAAGAACTATGCTAACTCAAGCCAGACAAAATCACAGCATGGAGATACTGGTGAGAAGGAAGGCCCCCTCTGTCTCAGAAACTGGCAAAAGAAAACTGTCTGGAGACTGAGAAGAGCTTTCCTTTAAGAGTGTGGCAGCCAGAGGGTTGACCATGTTCCAGTGGATGGCCCCACACTCAGCAGTATATGATCAACACCAAGTATGCAGGAGCAGAGGAGGATGAAAGAAGAAAAAATGAGGGCACACGTTAGGTATAGATGAAAGGGGTCTTGGCACTGAGAGGAGTGTGAAAAAGGGATATATATGATCAAAAGACATTGGACAAAATTCTGAAAAAAAAAAGAGAAGAAAACCAAAAACAGAAAAGAATCCCAAGCCTCATACTGTGGGGTGATCAGTCAGTGTCCAAATGAACTTAACCAAATCAAGTCATGGAAGCTTCACAAAGAGGAAATGCTATGTTCTTTTGCTCAGAAAATTATCACTTGACTTCTCCTTCAATTCTCCTTCCATTCTTCTACTTGTTTCAACCCCTGTGTTCTTAGCACAATTTACTTCCCCATTCCTGAGGTAAATTTCATGGTGCATTATAAGATCCATGGAGGATGGAAGATTCTTTGGGGTCCAGGCCTCCTTTCCCACTTTTGCTCCTACCTACTCGTTTGCAGAAAGATCTCAAGGTTTTGTTCTTTATCCCTGTAGTTTTCTCAGAATTCAGAGAGCTCAGCCACTCTAGTATCTTAATCATTGCCTACTTGTGAGGGACACAAAATTCCATGTCCAGCTCGGACACTTTTGAGGCACCAACTGCCACTTACATCTGCCACTGGAGGGGTGACCTACCATCACCTCCAGGACAACATGAAGAAGCGCTGCCTTGCCCTTCTCTTCTGAAAGCCATCCAAGTCCCTGGTTGTTGTGAACGGGAACAAGAATCTATAATCTTACTTCGCTGCCCTGGCCTGCTCACGAGAAAGGAGAAATAAGGATGTCTCCAATCACATATGAAGTAAGCAGTGATCAGACAACACAAATAACTTCCAGAAAGCTACACGGCACAAACTAAACAAAGTTTGTCACTCCCACAGATTCCTCCTCTCAGATCATTTTTGTTGAAAGACAGACATCAGTATAATCAAGGGCTAGAATGAAGAAAGCTTCATATGTTAAAAGTTGGGTGTACTGTGCTCTAACAATGTCTGTTTCACACCTCAGATGTCTATGATATGATAATCTAAAAACCACCCATTTAAGCAGTGATTTGGGCCTCACGGGTGACAGTCTTTCTAAAGGAGGCTTCATATGCACGTGTTGCTTTCCCTTGTCATCTACTGCTCCATAGAAATAAAATGTCCTTCTCTTCATAGGATGTAGCAATAGAGCATGCCCCTTGAAGGCAAAGGACAGCTAGCACCAGATGAGGAAACACATCAGCACCTCATCTTAATTGTCATAGCTATTAAAACTCAGAGAAGAAACACTCTATTTAAAAGTTGCCCAGTTTAGAGGATTCCTTTACAACTGTGCAGGGGGACCAGGACTCTGGTAATAACTCCTCCTAGTTAAGCAAGTGGTTTAATTACTGAGCACTTTGGTCACCTCAGGGGAAAAGAGGGATATTAGTCATATTTGTACTCCTGAGTTCTTAAGAAAAATTAAATGCACCTAAAGAGATTACACTGATACAAGATGCAGAGTGAACAATAAATATTAATGACCAAATAGCTTTAAAAAGATTTCTTCTCCCAGGGCCATTCTAGAGTATAACATTAACTTGATCATTACGAGTCCAAATCAGACTTTTTACTTGTTCAGCTATTTTTTTCTAACATGGCATTCTTAATATCTGTGTATTCAATCTCTCTGTGTGCATTTTTTACATATATGTGGGCACATTGTATGCCTATCCATGTGTGCATGCATGCCTGTGTGTGTGTGTGTGTGTGTGTGCGTGTGTGTAGAAGCCCAAGGCTGATGCCCTCATACTTTATTATCCAGAGGTATGGTCCCTCAATCAGATCCATGTCTTATCTATATGACTAAATGTCTTAGGGTTTCTATTGCTTTGATGAAACATCATGACCAAAAGCAAATTGGGGAGAAAAAATAGTTTTTGTTTTATGTTTCTGCATCACTGTTGACTACTGGAGGAAGTCAGGACAAGAACTGAAGCAGAGCAGGAGCCTGAAGGCAGGAGCTAATGAAGAGGCCAAGGAGGAGCGATGCTTACTAGCTTGTTCCTAATGGCTTACTTGACCTGTTTGCTTATATAAGCTAGGATCTCCAGTCCATGAGAGGAACCAACCACAGTGGGCTGGGCCGTCTGGGCTCTCATCTATTAATAATTAAGAAAACAATCTGTATGTTTGTTTGTGTGTAATCTGATCTCATACAGGCATTATCTCCTATGCCATCATCTCAGATGACTCTAGTTTGTGTCAAATTGACATAGTAGCCAGAATGCTAAGGCTCTGCCTTTCCAAAGCTGCAATTACAGACAGGCCTCTGAACCCACCTAGAATTTATCATTTTCAGGCAGTTCTGGCCATCTTAACCCCTATAGTCATGCTTGCAAGGCAAGGGCTTGGCCTACATTCTCGCTCCAACTTCAATAGCTCCCTAACATCCTCTAATAGTTTATCATCTCCATCCAGGAAATGTGTAAGTTAGGATATTACTCAGTTCTGCAACTACATGTTTACCACATTCTTTCTGTGAGCAATGGCAAAACTCATCAAGGAAGAAAAAATGTTTTCTACCTCGAACTCAGACTCAAAATCACTTAGCAAGAGTAGCTGAAAGAAATACCATCCCACTCCATCTCACATCATGTTGCCTTCCAGATGCTTAGCAGGATTACTTTAGTCTCTGTCTTTAAAAACCTCATCTCCAGGATCTGTATCTGTGACATTTAGACTATGGCTAATAGACTCTGACTACATGGCTACATCCAGTGTCCTTCATGTGTGGCTGTGCTATGAATTCTACTTTGTAAATAGTTTAGTCTCTTCCTTCCTGCTGTTTCTCTAAAGCTCATGGTGAACTTACTCAAAGAAAATTAACTTCTAGTCTATTGTGTACAAGCCTTTCTTCCTGAGCTCTGCTTGTTGAGATACTTGTAATTTCTCACCCTAACTACCCAATTGACTCCTATTTATACAATGGATTTGGTTTGTTGTTATTGTAGCTATTGTTTTGTGTATGTATGGTATGTGTGTCTATATGTGTATCTCTCTCTCTCTCTGTGTCTGTGTGTCTGTCTGTCTCTCTGAGTGTGTGTGTGTGTGTGAGAGAGAGAGAGAGAGAGAGACAGAGACAGAGACAGAGAGAGAGACAGAGACAGAGACAGAGAGAGAGAGAGAGAGAGAGAGAGAGAGAGAGTCCCCATAAGAAACACTACCACATAGGATGCTTTCCCTTCAATTTAGCATCTTCTGCAGCTCTGAAGCTTGCTGAGATGTTTCCAAATAAGCAATCATGACTTTTTGCTATTAATTGATTAGGGTTTGAAAGTGACCACAATAAATGCAGACACATGTGCTGATGGTCAGGTAGACATGTGCATTTCAGTATGCTCCGGTGTCTGCTATGCTTCAATGACCTTCAGATATAGAGTAAATGAGAAATGGCTGGTCAAGATAACAGACCGTTTCTGCTAAAAGTGAGAAGAGAGTCTACCTGAGCAAGTCAGGACTCATTGTTGATAAACTTCCTCTATGAAGTCTTTGATCATGGTTTATCAGAAAAAAACCAGATTATTTTAAATTTTCATAATGTTTGATCCTGACTCATGTAGAAAAGGAACTACTTTAAAATTCCATGCATTGTAAACGAAACCCATAGGCACTATTCAGGGGTGTTCACATGAGTACAGAGGGCTCTGTGTGAACAGGGAGGTGTCAGGGTAGTAGTAATGCCACAGGAATTGGGCAATTAGTGTCAATGATAGTCTGGCACATCCTACTGTCTGTTTTGTATGGTCTTCAAGCAAAGAATGCAATTTGAAACACTGTTTGTTTGTTTCAATAGCCTCATGCTAGTCTCAGACTCATCATGTAGGTTAAAATGACCTTGTACTTCGCATTGCCTAGCTTCTGTCTCGCAGTGCTAGGATTATCATTATGTACCACCATGCCACTATTATTCTGTGCTGGGATGGAATCCAAGGCTTCCTTCATGATAGGCAGGCACTCTACCAATAAAGAAGCAACCATGACCTCCTAAATGTTTATAATTTCCAGCAGGTGGAAAATCCATAGGATTTTTGCTGATCTATTTCCCCTTAAAATCCTTTCATTTGTCACATCCACAAGCAATCAGATGATAAACCGAGAGAGGCGAAATGAAGAAATGCCACAGAGTAATCCATCAACTGTATCATTCATTCCTGGGTTATCAGCAATAGAAAAAAATTAAGTTTAATACTTGTAAAAACAAACTTCTTATCCTAGAAATCCATTAAACTACCCATCTGAGGTTCAGAATCTTAAATTATCCACTTAGAGAGGAAGTCAATTTGTATTTCTCAGAAGCGATTGTGGCTTAATTGCTGTTATCAACCTAATAAATTATGAGGTGATTTCCACAAACTGGTTATGCACTCAGATTTCATGTCTGATGAGAAACTAATTGTATCAATAGTCTACAAATATGAAAGGGAAATTAGCTCACTATCCAGCGGGGGCACACATACACCTTGAACATAAATTCATCTATCATTTTTGTTTTATAAGCAGCCAATTTAAGATAGAGTTTGTCTTAGTAATAATGGTCAATGTTTTAATTATTTATCAAGAAATATTACATGGCTTAGAAATACTCTTTTTGATTAATAAGAATGCCGTATTTACTTTTGAACTTCTGATTTTGATGTAATTCTTTACACAGTATTTTAATCATATCACTTCCTTGTGATACATTGATAAACACGTATAAGAAAGGGTTAAGCTGACTGAAATGATAATGGATGCTCAATGAACACTCCTGAATGTTCACAGAGGTGAACTGCTGTGAAGGAGTTTGCAAAGCAACAGTCTAACAGCTGGGAAATTAATATGCGTAAACTGAGTAGTCATCAAAATTAACAAGGTAGCATGCATTTAAGCATCCATTCATCACTTACTTTCTGTATAGGATGAGAGTGAAAATGAAAGTATGGATGAACCGCAGCAGCTGCTCTGTGGGCACAAGCTTGAAATACATTTGATTTTACTCTGCACACTGCAGTGTGTTGAAATGGGGGAATAGTGGTTGAAGCAATCTGAAGAATTAGGGAAGGAAAAGAGTTAATGTTGACTGCTAATTGTATTGATAGATGTCTAAGAAATTATTAAGGCATATCTCTGGGTATATTTAAGATGGTATTTCCAGAAAGGTCACTGAAAGCTCTGAGGCAATGCATGCTGTAACCCATTGATGGATTAAACATTTCAAGAAACTGGAAGAATCTTTAAGGTAGAGTCTGTCAGGCCTTTGAAGGGCCTTAACCTTAACCTAGATTGCCTTCCCTATCCCTGTGTGCATGAGTTAAGGACTTTATTCTGTGCCTGTCTTTCCACCACATGTCAGATGTTGAAAGATAAAGCAAGTCTCCTCCCTTAACTTGTTTTCTCAGGAAATGTATAAAGTGGATAAAAGGAATAGATAGATAGATAGATAGATAGATAGATAGATAGATAGATAGATAGATAGACAGATAGATAGATAGATAGGAAGGAAGGAGGGAAGGAAAGAAGGAAGAAGAAAGGAAGGAAGGAAAGACAGAAGAAAGGAAGGAAGGAAGGAAGGAAAGAAGGAAGGAAAGAAGGAAGGAAGGAAAGAAGGAAGAAAGGAAAGAAGGAAGGAAGGAAAGAAGGAAGGAAGGAAAGAAGGAAGGAAGGAAGGAAAGAAGGAAGGAAGGAAAGAAGGAAGGAAGGAAAGAAGGAAGGAAGGAAAGAAGGAAGGAAGGAAAGAAGGAAAGAAGGAAAGAAAGATTATAATGAAAATCTGTAAAGAATGAGCTCAGTGATAAAAGAGAGAACACTGACTGGGCAAAGATCATGAAGGGAAACATGAATTTAAAATTGGCCATACATCAAAACGGTGATAAATGATTAATTATGGAAGAATACAGGACAGGTGCAGAACTGGGGGTAAAAGATGAGATGTACAAAAGCCCTACTGAAATGATTTGATGACATGAAGAATATTTCACAGTATTTGTTTTAAAGTTTACCTTGCCAACAGAGTCACCTTCAGAGGACAGAGTGTGACTGGGTCTAGTGAGGGAGGACTGAGTGAGGAGGGGTTGAATACACAGACAAAACTGAATAGAGAAGAAATCTGCTAAGACTCAGTTTGTAAATGAACTCAATACAAAGGTAGCTTAATATTCTCTTTCTCACTCGCTCCCCCTATCTTTGCCATGTGGTGTGTGTGTGTGTGTAAAATTTATGTTGGACCTCATAAAGACATTCAGTGCAGATAGAGCCATTCGAAATCAGATTTTGCACACAGAATTCCATAGAGATCTGGAGTTCAAGAAAGAGACTGGAACTAGAGAGCCAAATGTGTTTTAGGAGATGCTCATAATAGAACCTCTTCAGTAAGAGTCACATGACATAAGGGACAAAATTCCAGAGAAACCCATGTTTGAATAGCATGGAAGCTGAATGCATTAAATAAAACCACAATGGTCAAAAAGTGAGGAGAAAAACCAAATAGAAGGGATGTTGATGAAAATCAAGGAGGGTATGGACCTGGGCAAAGAATTGACTTAAGCAAAGAGAGAGCTCTGGGGCCAGTGATCCGAGAAGGGAGCACGCACAAGGACATGCTGATGAGCCTGTAGCCTTGATGGTCTCCAAATCCAGGAGAAAAGGTACATTGATTAGAACCTAACCACATCAAACATACACAACTCATTGTTCTTATTCTTATCAACATCTTTATCCTATCAATTACTTTCTTTTCCCTCTGAAGGTGAGGTTCCCTGCAGTAAAAACCTCATTCACACGGCTGACCTTGCTTCATCTGGCACCAGATGCTACTGTCACTTATTCACTCATTTGATGTCTATTGAGAGTCTACTATGTGCCAGGCAGAGTAGGGCAACAGAAGCCAAAGTGTGCAGCTACAGAATACATTGTAGTGTGCAAATGGGATGCATCTCAAAGAATATACATTAAAATACACAAAATTCTCAGTGTTCTGTGCCCCCCCCCCCTTTTTTTTGCTATTCCTGAAAATGTTCTTTGGAAAAGTTGTGGTTCATGAGCTGATTGAAAGACAGAAGACTTAGTACGTTTCAGAACTCCGTTGTCTAAGAATGTGCGAACTCGGTACATTGTTGGACAGAGTCAGTGTTGTTCACCTCTGAGTACAGTACATGGTAGCATGGGCAACGGCTTCCTCTCCCATTTATTTCTCTCTTGTCAGTTTCTTGGTGGCACCAAAAGATCTTACTTTCTCTGCCCAACCCCAGTTCCTCTTCTACCCTCTTCTCTCACCCCTTCTACTCCCACTGAGCTGAGGCAGCCTGGGTAAGGCCTATATTACCGCTAAACAGGACTGGACTGAATGAGCCCAAGCTAGCAGTACTGTCTGGTCATTAGGAGTATTCCACTTTAGCCTGGCAGCAATTAATTGTTCACAAATTAGCCTTTCCTAACTATACCTCATTATAAGGTTGTGCAATACTTAATTAAATGCAGAAAAATGACAGATACAAGGGATCCTTGCACTTAGAAGCCAGATAATACCTACAGAGAAAAACTGGTTTTTATTTGTTCCTTATGTAGAATTTAAGCACTAGCTACTGAGGTAAAGTTAGTTTCTTCTGTGTCACATGGGAAAACTGACCTGCAGAAAGACTGTAATGGAATTCTCACTGCCATGATTTGCCAGTCATATCCTGAAAATGAGTCTGCTGTCTAGGGTTGCCATACTGCAGCACAGGCTGATGCTGACGGACCAGCAAGATGCTTTAAAAACTGGTGTTGAGAATTGCAGTATAAGAAAAAAATTATTTTTAAGAATATATAGTGTTTTAGCTATTAAAACCACATAATGAGCCCAATGGTTCACACACACACACACACACACACACACACACACACACACACACACGCACACACACACACAGCTGCAAAGGGAACAAACTTTCCAGGTAGACACTCCAGTAGATAGCTGTGACCATACAGATGTTTAACTTAAGGATTGTGTTGATCAACTTTTACCATCAAATTAACACAACAGGCAATCACTTTGGAAGCGAGTACCTCTTGAAGACATAGATATATCTGGTTGGACAATCATCTTATCTGTGGTAATTGTCTTGACTATAAACATATATAGATAGGTCTAGTCTATAGCAATAGAAATGAAATTAGAAAGCTGATTACTAGTAAAAGTGTTAACAGTAATAAAAGAAAAAAATTCAATAAAACATTATGAAATATTTGTTTATGCATATATACATTATATTCACACACATAAACACACATACACAGGTTGGCATTTTGATTACAAATTACTATCTGCTCACTGCAGGATCATCTCACAGATGTTACCATGATATAGTAAAGACCAGCTTCTGCCTTATGTCACTTTCAGATTCTTTTTTTGCCTCAGATTGCAACAGGGCTTCTGCTCTGTGGTCAGAAGAGAATGAGAGTGACAGCAGCTGACATCCACCTGTCACGAGCTATCACACCACGGGTGCTGATGGCAGATCAAGGCCATTATCCTTTCTCATAAAAGTGAGTCTCCACTCCTGCAGATCACTACAAATGTCATCTTTCTTCAAGCCCCTGAATGACCTTTGTTAAAAAAACAATCTTTGGAAAATGTCTATCTGTTCAGTGATATTTCTCAGTCTCAATACTGTTTAAAGTATAATACTGCAGAAATGGGAATTACAATGCTGGTGTCACACATTCAAATTTACTGGTGTGAAAGTCTTGCTGTGGCTAGTAAGCATGGCACCTGGCAGTGCCGAACATGCTCCTGGTTTCAAATAAAGATGATTCTACACTTCTTTGCCCATCTGGTCAGCCTCTCTACCCAAGGGGAAATAACTTGAGAATCACGATGTAGTTCAAGCCAACAACTGTGAATCAATACAGATCCCAGTTCCCACATATGAGCATCTCTTAGAATAAATTAAGCCACTATATATAAGCTTTACACATTTTATTTTGATTCAGAAATATGTCATTTATCTTTTGAATTATCTCTATCCTACCTCCAAAATTAACGTTGGAAGAAAGGACATGAATGGTCTAATTTAATACAATCTGGTTTTATCTTATTTACTTAGTGGTGGTGCTTCTTTATTTTATTTGATTTTTCATTTATTTGGTTTGTTGGTTTGGGTTGTGTTTTACAACACAGTGTTTCTCTGTGTAACCTTGGTTGTCCTGGAACTAGCTCTGTAGATCCTGCTGGCCTCAAATTTAGAGATGTACCTGATTCTGCCTTCTGAGTGCTGGGATTAAAGGTTCATCATCCACCAGGGTTTTTTTATGTAGCCTGACGTTGTCTCAAGCTAATGGTTTCTTACAACTCAGCTTCCTGAGTGCTGGTATTATAAATTCACACACCATGCCTTGAAAACGGTTTAACTATGTGGCACAAAGATCCACTGTGATTAAAGTTAGTTCTGTCCTTTTCCTTTCAATGCCTCCTTCAAGATGCAACCTGCTGCGGTTGCTATCTGTGTCATGACGTGGTGCAGTTTAAAAAGTTTCAAAACAGATGCCCAGAGGAATGAAAAAAAAAAAAAACAGGAACAGAAAACTGTCTGAAGATCTGCCATTAAACTTGAAGGTGATTTAAAGTTATTTATAAATACTGAGGCACAAATAATTATTTTTCTAATCTACTAAGCAAGGGAAAGTTCTCTATGTGGGAAACCAAGTGACCTTTCTGCAACTCATTCTGAGGACTGATTGGGCCTCCAATAGGACTTTTGTGGGTTGCTTTTATTTTAATATTTTTGGAAAGAGATGCTCCATGTATCCTAGGCTGGCCCCAAACTGCCTATGGAGGGAAAGAAAACCTAAGCGTTCCGATATTCCTGCCTTTATTTCTCAGTGGCTGGATTACAGGCGTCAGTCACCGAAGTTAGTTGTATGAAGTACATCAGACTGAACCTGAGCTTCATGAGCAGGAGGCAGGCACACTACTGACTGCACCTTCTCCAGTCCCAGTAAGACTGGAGAAGTAACCCTCTCTGAAGCTTCATTTGTACACAACGTATTTTAATTTACTCAAATGGCATTATGCTTATTTGGGGGAATCATCAGAGAGTTATTAGGAAGTGCTATCTCTCTGCTTCATCCTCTCACCATGCTACTGAAATCATATAGGAGATGGAGGAAAAGGATTATGGAGGGAAAATGCATAATAGGACTAAAACACAAGCATTTTGACTTGTTTTACACTGCCCTCTCCAATGCTTGCTAGTAAGACAAGGATAACAGTGATGGCCGATGTTACAGAGTTATGTTCCAAGTAATAGGTGAACCTCCCCATTACATATGGACATAGGGGGCAGTGTTTTTCTACATCTTTTGTTCAATGACTTATTCTCTCTCTCTCTCTCTCTCTCTCTCTCTCTCTCTCTCTCACTCTGTCTGTCTCTCTCTGTTTCTCTCTTGCTCTCTCTCTCTCTCTCTCTCTCTCTCTCTCTCTCTCTCTCTCTCTCTCTCTCTCGGCAGTCAGGCATTGTGGTGCACACTTTTTAGTCCCAGCAGTTGGGAGGCAGAGACAGGCAGATCTCTGAAAGTTCAAGGCCAGCCTGATCTACAATGAGTTCCAGAACATCCAGGGCTCTTACACACAGAAACCACATCTCAAGAAAAAAACAAAACAAAAACTAAAGACAAACAAAAACAAACAAGCAAACAAAACAAACTTAGGGAATCAGAAATTTTGGGAGACGCTTGATAAGGAATAGTAAAGTTTGCCTAAGTCATCACCAAGAAACATTTAGCTGTGTTTGGTTGAGAAGAAATCTAGTAAGTTCTGGAGAGAAGTGGGATGGTAGCATGTTGTCTGTGCATGTGGATGTGTGCTGTGCCACTGAGCCAAATTAAATCTTAAAAAATATAAATAACTACTTAACACATTTGCAGTATATTATTAGGGTAGCATACAGATCCCATTGGATGAACACAAAGAGGTTCATCCCTGGAAGGCTCATCACAGCTTTGCAGTGCTAGGGAACACCTGCTTCTATTCCAGAGGAACCAAGTTTGAACACTAGCACTCACTGTGGATACCCCACAACTGCCTGCAATTCCCATTCCAGGGGTTCTTACTCCCTTCTCTGTCTTCTGTGAGTACCTGTGTACTCACGATGCACATATAAACAAGTAGGCACATGATACACACAAGCAAAAGTTTATTTAAAAGGTCAGCACTGGTCATATGAGAACCCTAAGTCTGAATTATTGGGCTATTTAAATAAACCACATACTTCTCCATAATCACTTCATCAGAAAAAGCTCTCATGTGGTTCCCAGTGTTGAAGCACAATGAATAAATCAGTGATCATCAGATTTATATTGTTTGTCTCATGTGGACAATCTTTAATACATTCATCAATTACATTAGTGCTTGGGGTTTCACTTAGCACTAATTATTTTAAATAAAAATGTACTAAGGCAAAACTGAAACTTGCCAATCTTCTCAAAAGAGAAAATTAGTGATTCATAGAACATCTAGATTCTTATACTTTCCTCAAGAAGTATAACAATTTGATTTAAAGCCTGAAAGAGAGGGAAACAAGGATGTAAAGGGTAAGTATTAAAATACTCTTCCAAGTCTCATTCTTCTATTTGTTCAGTAATTCATGTAGTCCCATCATTCAGGACTGAAGTGTACAAGATAAAATTAAATTACCCTGGAATACTTTCTTGGAAAAATATTGTTAAGAGGAAATAAATAATCATTGGGTTTGGAGTAAACAATTTTTTGCTCAGGACATGAACCTGGATAGCCAGAATCCAGGTAACAAGAAGAAAACACATTCCTATAATTCCGTGGATGGTAATATTAGAAATTCAATTTCTGGGCCCAGATCCCAGACTATTGAGCAAAGTTCCAGGTCAATAAGAAACTGTCCCAGACAAAAATGAGGTTTTTGACAGTCAACACTGGAGCCCATCTACTGATCCCCATATGTATGTCTGCACATACTGCAAAAGGTCCACCCTACACCCAAACATGCCTGCTCAAACAAGTGTATACATATGTTTACCCGAACCTTACCTGCCACATTAAAATACATAAACCAAACAAAGAAACAAACAAACAAATAAAACGCTTCTGTCAGAACTTATTCTTAAGTTGCAAAGTCCTTAGTAAAGGAAAGATCTAGGTCTGCATACCACAGCAGGGGTCTTGGATTGTGGGTGATTGTGCCTGGTGAGTAGGTATAGAGAAGAGAAGGCAGGGGAGGTGACTGTCTGAGAAACTTGGTGGATTGTGTCCCACAGCCACACAGAGACTCATCCTCTGCTCCATCCATCCTCCCCTGTGAGGCTCTCCACTCAGAGCTATCCCTGTCTACACCATTCATCGCCACTATCTCATGATTCCAGACATTTACAAAAAAGTATTAGCTACTTATACTGCATAATATTATTGCACAGAATGTTGTTCTGAACAGAACAAGCCTTTTCTGCAGCCTGGCCATAGTGAGGTGGCAGTATACACGCTGGTATCCTTGGGATTTGGACCCCAGTATTTACTTAAATCTTTTTCTCTGTTGACAAGGATACTGGGTATCACTGTAGTGTTTGGCCACCAGATGTCAGTGTACGATAAGGAATTCTAGAACACCAGTGCATGCTTAAAAGCACAGGACATAGTGAATAAGAAAGGGCAGGTAAATTGAGAGGCACTCCACTACTGAGAGAAAGAAAACAAGTGGCAGAGAATTGCTGAATTCTGTAAGAAATTATTCATACTAGGTTTTCTATTGCTTATGTTCTGTTTTGTTTTATGTTATGTAAGAACCAGGTGTGGTTGCACATACCTATAATCCTAGCACACAGGAGATAGAATTCAAAGGAATAAGAACCCCACCTGGGGATATATAGTGAAGGTTTGTATCAAATAAATAAGGAAACAGTTTTTCATAAAGGTAAGTTGAATGAGCACACCATGCACCCTGAAGGAGCTCAAAGCACCACCTTGACCTAATCTAGAAAACACAGATGTGGAATTTGTTTTTATCAGTTTGCAAAGCATAGATCTGCATACATGCATGCACGCTAATACTGATGGTTATGTAATCAATTACAAGCCACAAATAAGAGCAAATCACTGCCTGGAAGTTATAGATAGCATGGGAATGGTTGAATTTCATAATAAAAGAATTTCAGGATTCTATAATTAGAAGAAAACTGTTTGTTTTCCTTAATTAACTTAACTTCTTCTCCAAAACCCTGTTTTGTACAAAAAGCAAAAGCACTATCCCCAAGGTAAGTTGGTTTCCTCTTCAGGAAGGTTTGGATTCACCGATTCCTTCAGTGTGTATTCCTAGTACAGTTGTAACCTTCATAATTTATGTCCATCAGTCTTCCTGTTGTAGTGCTTTGTCTTACTCAAACTCACTCTGCCCTCCAAGCCACAAAGCTCTTTAAAAACAGATCTGACCGTGGTGGTGTTCTTCCTTCCCTATTATCCCCTTTCTCACACTTCAAGATGAAGGCCTGCCCCTCCCAAGACCCAGGGAGTTTGCCTGGGCCCCTTCCTACCCTTCTTCTTAGCCTTATCTTTTATGGGGCTGAGGAGATGTCAGCTCAGTGATGAAAGTAACTTCTTCTTACAGAGCACCAGAGTTCAGATCCCTGCACCCATATCAGACAGCTCACAAACGTCTCGAATTCCAGCTCTAAGGGATTTGATACATTCTTCTGACTTTTGTGTGCTACTGAATGCAACACACACACACACCACACACACATGTATGTGCATGCACACAGACACACAAAAATAAGCACTAAATAATTTTTTCAAAGTTTATGTTTCACCTTTATATGTGGCTTAGTAAACATTTGATTAGGGAATTCATCTACTCTTCTTTTCCACACACACACACACACACACACACACACACACATACTTACATACACACACATATGATTTAAGAGCACATTATGCATTCAAATGCATACAATGACATTAATGCTTAACGCTCTGTAGTACCTATCTTCCTATAGATAAACGTTTTCTCTTTTATGCCCTACATACCTTTGCATCTTGCTCACACTCTGTGAAAGATCTAAGCTATCTTATAGTTAAACTTTATACTAAAATCCCTCACAAGATATTACACCCCAAAACCTGGGATTATACACAGTTATCCATAGAGCTCAGAGTAATAACCAAAACTTCTCAGTCCACATCCTGCACTTGCTTCAGGGTCCCAGAACAATCTGGGGTCTTATGATGTGCATTCATTTGTTGGGCAAATATCAGAGAGTGTGATTAAAAGGTACTAATAAACAAAGCAGGCATGATAACAGCAACAATGAATATGTTGAATATTGGTATTATTCGGAGAGAAAATCCCTCAGCCTACTATCTAGATTAAGTTAGGTCAGGGGCTTACGTCCTTGACCTCAGAGATATTTACTGAAGGAGCTTAAAGAAACTAGGACTTTTGGGTAGTTCAATTAATCCTTGATTCCATTGATTTGCAGACTGGATAGATGTTTCTATGGATCTTCCAGTCCCCCAAGGGGCTATAAACCCTTGCCCTGGCTTAGCTCAACGCATGCATTAGGAATCTCCATCTGCCCTGCTCTCGGGCATGGTCCTAGGTTTGCTTACTGGCTTTCATTTCTATGCATCTGTCCTCTACTTTGCTAATTGCTCTTGAACAGCCAGCCACAGCTTGCATTTCCCTCATGAGCACACTTAAAGTATTTGCCTGGGTCCTTCTGTTCTTTTCTATCTTCATTCTTCTGTAACTTAATTAGAATGAAACCAATTAAGGATCTCCACCACTTAATGTGGGCTTTCCCAGATGTCCCCAGAATGTAGTGAGGAAGCCGCCTAGTAAGGAACCAAGCTGGTTGCTGTGAGAAATGAAAAGATATAACCAAGAAGGGACTAGAAAATGAGCTTACTGTAAAAGTTCCTGTCTCCATGGACATCCATTCATCTTTCTTTGTCGTTGTATAGACCCCAAGTCTAGAGATTCAGAGAACCCATTGTTTGTCCAGAGCTCTGGTTTACAGCTCCTAATGGGACCAGAGTGCCCATAGGACAGATATCCACTTGGCCTTTGAAATGATGCGAAAGAGGATTATGTCACTACTCAAAAGGTCTTAACTTCTTTAGTCTTTTTCAAAAGAAATTATTGAAGTCATGTATTTGAGGTAACTTAGACAGAGAAAAAAAGGAGGGAGGTCATTGGAAAATGGATGGAGAGGAGAAGGTTTATGGGACATATGGGGAGGGGGGATCCGGGAAAGGGGAAATCATTTGGAATGTAAACAAAGAATATAGAAAATAAAAATATTTAAATTTAAAAAAAGAATTTCCATTCTCTACTGAAATTACCTCTAACTTAGGGTCTCAAAAATTTCATCTGGAGTTATGAATAGTCACAGATATCCAGAAATCTCTCCTCTGTGTCCTGTAAGAGCTTCTATGATGGAAACCCTATATTGAACCACATTTTAGATATACTTTCGAACTAGATGACCATGAGTGGCCATGGAGAGAAGCAGGCAGTAGGGATAGCTTTGGTCAGGGAATACTACAACAACAGTGCTCTCCAAGATGACAATAGCAGCACAGTAGTCAGCCTAAGTCCCTGATTCTCATCAGGCAGAGGTGCTTTTATCCTGCTGATCTGTCCCTACTGATGATACTCAATCCCTAGCACTCGCATCCCTTGAACAACAAAGCAGGAAACTAATTACAGTTTCATCAAGAATTTAAAATTTACTGGAAATAAAACACAAAAATGAGCATGAGACGGAAAATCTAAAGAGTAAATGTGGGTATGAAAAACTAGAAGAAGGATAAATTATGTAGACTTTGGATGTTAAGGTAACAATTCAGTTCTATGTGACTTAGACCAGATTGTCTCAACTCTGCGCTGCAGATGTGTATCTTATATGGTATGGCAGTCCTGAAACAAAGCAAAATGATCCACGGTCAGTACCAAGTAGAATTGTTAAAAATCCAGGAATGCATACTTGTAGATTTTATGAGTGATGATGGTGTTGAAGATCATTTGGGCACAGCCCTGGCCTGGGAGGGGAAGGAGCAAAGGTGGCATGTGGAAGCTGTGGACAGTTTATGGATACAAATTTGCTCTCCAATTAAATTCAAGGACAAGAGAAATATGGACAAGAAAAATCTATCTTGTATTCACATAGATCTTTCCACTTTGGCATGGCAGATATTTACGTATTTAAACTGTTGCTGTATATGGTAGCCATTAGGTCATTTATCAACAAGATTATATTGACAGTGAGTAACGGGACATTAGAGTTTTCCATTCAGTGAAATGACATTTGTTTAAATATCTGTGATATGATTTGCATAAGTGTCCTTTAAAGATTATGTTCAAGGTTTGGACATCAGCCTATGGTACTGATGGGAACTAGTGGGCTTGTCCTTAAAGGAATATTGGGTCTCTTTTCTCGCTGTTTCACTTACATACCATGCTGAGATGAACATTTTGTCCAGTCATGGGTTTATCCTGGACTTAACTGCATCATCATGGCTCCCAATAAGAATCCAATTAGCCTTGAACTAAAATCTCTGAAAGTGAGAGCCATAGTAATCTATCTTTACTTTTGTAAAACAATTAGTTTGCTTTTAGTGTGTGTATGCCTGTGCGTGTGTGTGTGTATGTGTGTGTGTGTGTGCATTAGTGTAAGTTATATATGCGAACACCTACAATGTCCAGAAGATCATTATGTCCCCTGGAGTTGGAGTGATAGGAAGTAGCGAGACCCCTGACTTTGGTGCTAGGAACTAACTGTCCTCCGAGAGTAGAGCAAATTATCTTAACAACTGAGAAATTTTCCTTGCCTCAAACTTTCCTTCTTTTCACAGTGATTATTTTAAGTTCTTTGTTACAGTTATAGGAGGTTGACTAACACATTTTGGAAATGTCATGTAGGTTTTAGGGAAGATGCCTTTAGGTTAGAATACCTAGAGAATAACAAAGACCAAACAAACTTTCCATCCCATTTTTTAATTGTTCCACTTAGAAAAGCAACCTATTATTTTTAATGAAAAAATTCAAATATTACGGAAGCTAGGTTTGCTAACATAAGAAGTGATTGAAAATCTACAAGTAATTAGTTGTAGCGTGTTTCTTTCAAATTTTAAGAGTAACACCACTAGGAGCCAGAAAGCTCATCTACTGGGGAGTGATATTGGAGTAGCTGTTTGCGAGCTACACCAATGACAGCTGTTGTTCGTGAATGCAGCTCATACAGCTACACATGTTCATTTCTGTTAGCATTTAAAAAATGTTAAACATTGGGTAATTTCTTTGCTTGCAAACAAATAAGCATTAATAATAAAGTACTGAGTGGTATAAGTCAATAACATAATGCAAAGTTGCTTTGTTTAACACATAACATATTTAGTTACTATTGTGATCAATGAAATGAATTAGTCTATAACTCATTAAACTAATAAAACTAAATACATCGGTCGGCTGTGCACATGTCTAATTCTCCAAAGGCTTGTGCACCTTACATGAAATAGCTGCATTGTGGTAAATGAAAGGTCTTAAATGTTCACGGTATGGACATACTTCAATATTTGAGTCTTTCTAGATGACCTCAAAATTAAGTTTAGGAAGCTGAAGACGTTTGGGATACTACAGTGATGCTTTAAGTGGTATGCTGATTAGTAGAAGTTATTCAAGCCTATTTGGAACAGAAGGGAAAGGGAGCTGGAGCTATCCCACTGCTGGACAGAAGGTGGCAGCAGCGGAGGGATCTGCAGTCAGGGAGTTCTGTTCTCTGGAAAAAAAAAAGATCTTCCCACCACTTTGCACTGCTTACTAATCAATCACAAGTGAACCATTATGCAGTAAAAAAGATAAGAATTTGGCTTAGCAATGCTTCCATTCTTAGGGCTTCCATAGTTTAAGAATATTTTGGTATTTTAGATTAATTATGATTTTGTAGTATTTTAAAGACCAGAGATTTTTTTGTTTTAATATGCATTTAAGTTAAAGTATCAGTGTAGCATGCTTTAATGTTTTAAAGCACGATACACTCTCTTTCCTCTTAATATATGGCTTTATTTTTATTTTTATTAGTCAAAAAAAAGAGAGAGAGAGCTTGAAAACTCTGTGAGCATTTTTACTGCTCTTGCCTGGACAGTATTGAAAACGTCAACTCTGTATCACAGATGTACTCAGCATGGAGTGAACTCTGCCCTCCAGTGGAGAAAAATATATTCTTTTGTTTTGGCACTATATATCTATATTTAGTGTATTTGCTGTACAAGTGTGAAAATTAAAATAAGTAACAAAATTAAGTGAACAGTTTTATTAATTTTTGCAAAAGTTTGTAAACACTATGTAAACACTAATCTTTTTGATAGATTGAGAGTTTCCTGCTAAAGTGTTGAGCATAAAATTAGATAATACTGAGCCCCTATTTCTATAATAAATGCATCCAATTTATTACCAAATTCAAATTTAAGTATTACAGAAAATCTGATAATGGGCTTGAGAAACGGCTCAGCAGGACAGAAGCCCACATGCTGCACTTGTAGGGTAACCAAGTTTGTTTCTCAGCACTCTTGTTGGGTGGCTCACAAGTGCCTGTAACTGGTTTCAGGGAATCCAATTCTTCTTCTCTCTGCAAGTTCCTATACTCACATGTGCATGTGCACGAGAACACACACAAGCACGCGCACACGCGCGCGCGCGCACACACACACACACACACACACGCATACACACTCACACACACACAAACATATAGATGAATAAAAATAAGTGCTTTGGAAAAATCTTATCAAGTCACGATATGGCCTGAGTTCAAATGTATGCACTTATAAATATGTGTAAATGCATGAGTGTGTGTCTATAAATGCAAACAGTGTTTACTTAAAAGAAGAAAATATCTTACAACCTCCCTCCCCAGAATACACACTATTATAATTCTTGCTCTACTGCATTCTCCGTCTCGCTGCGGGCACCCAGTGCTTTCCCCGGGATCCTCTCTTCTTGCCCCTACTTAGTCATTGCTTGTCAAAAGCTCATTTCAATCCCCGAAGAGTGGAAAGGAGACTCTGTATTTCTCAGAAACTTCTATGCAACACAATTTTTCTTTTCCTTTTCCTTTCCTTTTCTTTCTTTCTTTTTTTCTTTTTTACCTCCTGTAAATTCTGTACTATTTCTTTTTGTACTTCCTCCCATGTTCACTATGGAAGAAAATACCCTTGAATGCAGAGCCTGGGTATTCATAAGTCTTTTTATCTTTTACGGCTTACGCAGGATCACACGATGGTGTAGGATAAGTGCCTACACAGATGAGCCCATCCATATTTGGATCTTGGAGATGTGCTGTCATCCTTAGCTGCTGCCGCCTGCACCCTCTCGTGCATTTCTAAGGCTAGATGAAGGTCCAGGTGTAGAAAGTCTCCCTCCTACCACGTCCCCCTCCAGGATATGCCATCTGCAGGAACAGATGCAGGAGGTTGTCTTTTATGGGACTTGCAGCTGGTACTCCTGAGAGGGCTGTTCAAGCAAAGATTACATTCCTAGGTAGGTAGCATTTAGGGTGATAGGGTCTGCTTGTCACTGACTTAAACCGAAGCTATGAAAGACAGTTTGCCACTGAGACACAGTATAGATGCAATCTAAGCCCAGCTGCTTGCAATGTTTGTCCCCTTTATAATGAAATTGGTCATCTGAATGACTTGGAGGTGATCCTTGTTTCTACCTGGAAGAGATCCATCCCATTAAAATATGGCTGTTACATTCTTTAAAGATTAGTATATTAGGCTCTGCCAATATTTTAGATTTCTAGTAACGAATACACACTATATAGGTTATCTTCCTGTCAAAAAATTCTAAGAACAGAAAATCAATATATACTATTATGGCATTCTTCATGCACATATGCACATATACTGCAATACATAAATATATAACATATACATGCACACACATGTGATGAGTGCACACTCTATGTACGAGCTTGGTGCTTACATCAAACTCATTCAGGGCCGCAGCTAGCTCGCCGATGCCCGTGTGGCCTTTGGCTTCATCGGTGGGGGAGGTGGCCTGAGCAGCACTGGAGATTCCAGCTATGGCCTCTTGGACTTGTTTGAATACATAATCTCGGTTGGCTCTCGTAGCAGCAACATCTGGATGCCGGAGGAAGGCTTGGGAGGCTGTGTATAGCATGGTGGCATTCTTCTTCAGGGCTCCACGGGCAGCAGCCATTTCATCCCGACAGTGAGGGTCCTTCAGCTCCTGTGGGAAATATGGAACATACACATAAGGCTTGCATGCAAGTGTTTGCAGGGAGACTTAGGAACCCAAGCTCAGGGAAATATTGTGAATTTTAGAAAGACCCTTTTCTCCCTTGTACTATTTCTAGTTTTCAGAGTTACACAAAAACTGTTCTTTCCTTCTGAAATGTCTAAGTCAGTAGCTGATGTCCAACCTACACTGTCATATGACAGAGTCCACGTTCCTGGATCATCTTTTAAAAACCAATTTTCTAACCAACCTTCCCAGGTTGCCTTCTTAAACAAGGCTTGGTACCCTATCATCAGTATTCAACAGGTATCAGTATAGTGACCTTGTATGGATGCTTCGCTTCTACAGAGGATTTCTCATGTCAGCTGTGGGCCCTGGCTATCTTGATCTACTGCTCACACTTTAGTCATCGGCACATATCTACCAGCTAAGAGGCAGTTAAGAAACCAATATCGCTAAAAGACTGCAAACCCCAGGATACCACAGAGGAAAGTGGCTGGTAGGAGGCAAAGGATTTGTTCTCAGCAGATGGAAAACCTGAAATCAGAGCCCTAGTACCAGGCTTGCTTCTGTTTACTTGCAATGTACTTACAAACAAGAGAAGTCAAAGCTTATTACTGCTTCCTGTATCAGCTTCATTTCACTAATACTTGCAGAAGTTTTCGCTAACTTATCTGTTTCTAAAGGCAAGTCAATCATTAACGGTTTACTTCCATGTGTATGTGTAGTGCATGTTGTATTTTGCGTGTGTACAGGATGTGCTTTTGGGAGACCAGAAAGGACGATGGAAACTCTTAGCTATAGTTACTATAGTTAGTTACAAGCTGTTTTGACTTATCGGACATGAGTATTGGGACCTGAACTCAGGTCCTTTGAAGAGTAGCAAGTGCTCTTAACTGGAAGGCCATTTCACTAGCCCCATAAAACATCAAATTTAA
The DNA here is from genome assembly GCF_947179515.1 of Apodemus sylvaticus. Lineage (NCBI taxonomy): Eukaryota > Metazoa > Chordata > Mammalia > Rodentia > Muridae > Apodemus > Apodemus sylvaticus. The sequence goes on from NC_067473.1 coordinate 107,632,094, forward strand.
AGACTATAAAAATAATAGGCCAACAGTGATCTGTTTTTCTCAAATAAAATACACTGGGAATTTGCTTTTCTTTCAGCTTTTAGAAGCACATCTGAGACACTGTCCTCATCCTTCCTGGAAATGCTAAAGGAGTTGCTGTTAGCTGAGAGCCAAGTAGAGTTGTTAACTGAGAATGTCTGGGTGAAGAGTCTCGCAGCTGTGAAACATCAGTAAATGATATTTGATATGCTGGGGGGGGTCTCTTTGTATTTATTCATTTTGTAGGTAACACATAGATGGTCCTAAATAAATAACACCTCTTTAACTCTTCATGGACAAAATGATTCTAAGAAAAGAACATTGCAGCATCTGGAGTAATCAATACTAGTTTACACTAAATAACAGCTAACTAAACTATGCAATGTATTTTGTTTAAGCATGGTTAAATACATCATGGAAAACACAGTCTCTAAAAAAGATCATTTGAGCCTCCAGGGTGAAAAAATTAGGTAACAAATATTGCAATATTGCAATGCAGTCTCTGTGGTCTTCAATGATCAGAAGAAACCTTTCACAATGATGTGAGCCCTAGAATTAGCAGAATCTCATGAATAGTCACACAGAGCCTTACTAACTCTTCAATATCTGGGCATAAAGTCTATTCCTGAGTACATATGTGTGTGTGTGTGTATGTATGTATGTATGTTTGTATGTATATATATATATATATATATATATATATATATATATATATATAATAAATAAGTGTAGCTGTATACATGCATTTACATCTATAATTATGTGTATGTATAAAAATAAGAATATCTTCAATAAGAAGGGTGAAAGTGTTTCTTCAAAAAGTTATTTTAGGAAATGTTTTTTATTTATAAAACTGAAATTCATCCAATATTGAATTGGGAAGCACTGATTAACTGGTTAAAAAGTGATTAACACTCACTTTTGCATATCTGTTCTGTGAAAAGCAAGTGGTTTCTTTTTGTTTTTAGATTGTCTATGCATTTTATGTATGAGTTCTCTATCTGCATATACAACTGCATGCCAGAAGAAGACACCAGAGTGCAGTATCCATTGGTTATAAGCTGTCATTTGGTTGCTGGGAATTAAACGCGGAACCTCTAAAACAGCAGTCAGCGCTCTTACCCTCTGAGCCATCTTTGCAACTCTTTAAGTTGTTTTTTAAAAGTAGTAACCATGACGCAAATGTTGACTGAGCACTTGCCTAGAATATATGGGCCTGAGCTTGATCACAACCAAGGGGAAAAGATGAACATAAATAATGTGGTGCACATGGTACCACTCACAGGGTGGCAGTGATTCTGTTAAATGAGGGCGGAAATGCCATATGCTAAGTGAGCAGTGTATCTTCCTGAGTGTTTTAATTCTTCTTGCAAGATCTTACAGGAGAAATCTGAATTAGTAGGCAATTAAGAATAAGGTGTTTTTTTGAGGCAAGCTGGGTGAGCTGTATTTACTAGATTTCTCATAGGAATGTCCTTATCACCAGACCAGCGCCTCACTAACTGGCTCTGTTTCAGTCTCCAGCCTGATACTTTCTTGCTACCTGAAATTTCAGTGTGGATGTCTTAAGCATCTCAAAGCTGTGTCTGTAAAGGTCGTATATTGATTTCTCACCCAAATTAGGCCCCATTCAATCTCCTTCTTGTCAATCAAACTTCTGCCTTCTGCTCATTTGCTTACACCAGAGCTCTGAAGGAAAGTCATTGCTGTCAATCGTGCACTTCTTGTTGGGTTTCAGACCGAGGACAACTGGCTTAGGTGGAGATTTTACATACCAACACAGACCTGGCCTCCCGGTTCTCCCAGAATTCTTCAGTCACCACCTAGTATACCCTGCCCCCAACCCTGACCTTTCTGAACCCAGGGGCTGGGCTGCCCTCCCTTCACCCAGTGGCTCCTCTATTCCTCTCTATATAATCTAGACATTTTCAGTCTCTCCCACTTCTTCTCTCCTCGCTCTCCTCTTCCTCTTCCTCCTCCTTCTCTCTCTCTCTCTCTCTCTCTCTCTCTCTCTCTCTCTCTCTCTCTGCCTGCTTTTTCTCTTTCTCTTTCCCCTTCTCTCTGTCTCCCTCCTCATGGTAACTTCCCTGGCCTAGTCTCTTTAGACCAGTGATCTAGCCCACCCTGAGAGCTGTTTCCCAAAAAACATGCATTTATAGACTCTAACTTGACTTGAGGATGCTCATTTCACTGGTGGAGAAATAACTTCACACTCCTCACCTCTGAAACTAGCACACTTCTTCAAAACACATTTCCTCCCTATATGTTTCATCCATCTTTATTGCTTCTCAGTAATGGAGACCTTCGCTGCCTCCTATCCAGTCCATTTATAATCTCCAACTGTCCTTTTCAGCCCCACTTCTATTTCAGCAAAATATTTAGAATGATGCTAAAACAGAAATCTTAGACGTCGATACTGGACTTGGAACACCATCCTTACAATAACAGCCAAACACTCTTATAACACGACCAGAAAACATGTGCACTTCTATCTAACTTCCAGCTCCCCTGACTCCCCCTTAACCCTTTGATATCCAAGTACTATATCTAGTTGTTTCACTGAGAAATACCCTGCCCTCCACAAAATCATGAGCATTTCCTCAGTGGACTAGTATTGGACAGGCAGCAAATTACAAGTTCTTATTCAGTTAAAACTAAAGATAATTACACAAACTAAAATCCTGTTTAAGTGTCTGCTGCCTCTGGGACAATGTAATTCCAGCATCACTTCAGCCAAGCATAGAGTAGCTACTCAAGTGTTGTTGGGAATAGAACATGGGAAAGACAGTATGGAGTTTCTCCAAATGTGAAGAATTCTGGGAGCAGTCAAGGGGACTGGTAAGGACAACTTTAAAAGATACATATATTCCCATATACAGAGGGAATTTTTAGCTTTGTTTTGTTTAAGAATAAAATTATATTCTTTGGAAATGCAATTCCAAAGTTCTCAGTCACTACCTAGTATACCCTGCCCCCAACCCTGAACATGGATGTCTAGAATGAAGGGGTCTACCTCCCAACAGAGGGGATATGGGGAAGATCCTAGGTCATCCATCTCCATTGCTGTGGCATTTGTCACCTGTGTCCTTCCTTCCCTCTTCTTTCCCTCCCCCACGTTCTCTTCCTCTCACCCTGTCCAAGCTTCCTTCCTCTCCTGTTTCAAAGTTTTGCTGCACGTGCAGTGCATCCTGGGCATGCATCTTCTGGGGCACACAGAACAAAGAGATGTGGTTTGGGAGCCAGCAGTGGCATCCAGAGAGTGAGCAGCACCACAACCCAGGCTGCTTTCTTTTCCTTTGACCTGGAGCTCTTCATGCAAGTGTGGTGAGACTGGGACCCTGAGTCTCAGTGACAAGTGGTGGTCCCGTGATCTACAGGCAGCAACAAGACAATACCTGAGCCCCCATGTGGAGGCACCAATGTGGAGGCATGCAATGGCCAAAGCGGGGAAACCGTTTTAGATGTTAGGTTCGTGGAACATTTGTTTAATCACAAGCAGAAGCCACATGTCCAGAGCCACAGTTATTTAAATTTGCCCATCCCCAGCAACATTTCCAAACTGTCCCACCTGCTGTCTCCTTGCTGCTACATAGTTCAGTTTCACCATCTCTTTTCCAAATTCTTTAAAGCGGTTTGCAAGGTCTTGTTCATTTGTAGCATTTTTGACTGCTTCCAAGGCCTCCTCCACCTAAAATAGAAAACACACAGCGTATTAATTAGAAAATTGTATTTAAATATTAAACATGCTAGAAATGGTAACTTGCAAAGAAAACATGAATATGTATTCATATTGGAACAGTATGTGAAAGCTTACCTAATAATCACCTCTGGTTGAGTTAATATTTCCCAAGATTTACACAACGGGGCCTGGGAGATGACTGGGGAGTAAACAGCACGTGCTGCTGTAGAGCACCCAAGGTTTGGCTTCTGCACACATACATTGTGCATCTCACAAACACCTATAACTCCTGATTCAGGGGACCTAGCACTTCTGGAAGTCACAGGTACCTGAATTCAAATGCCTTCATGCAAACCCACCCACATAATTTTAAACATTTTTAAAAGATTTATAGAATATGTTAAGTAACTCAAATTAGAGGTCAAACTCCTGAAGCATACACACAAAACCACCCTAAGATATATTTTATTGAACTATGACTGCAATGAGGGGTATAGACTTCCACTGTAAAGTAGAAATGTCAAGGAGAAATGCACACATACTCAATGAAGAAGACTAGATTTTTAAAACGAATCCTTCCAGCTCTCCCAGAACGGAGAAACTCCTGTGCTGCTGAAAAATTTGGAAAGACAGGTTTTTCAACCACTCTTGTCAAGACCTCTGAATCGAGAACTCAGGCTGAGGTTATACAGTTTGGCACTGTCATGTACAAAGGAGACAGCACACATCTGGAAGCACGTGGAATTCAAATTCTGTTGTCACTTGCAGGTGGTGTCCAGTTGAGTGGCATGGGAGTAGAAAGGTCTGAGAGACAGCAGCCATACCAAACCAGGGATGTGTGGGCCTCTGCTTCCCACAGCCTTATTTCCATTGAATCTGAGCTATCAATTTCAATACAACTAGTGTGTGTGTGTGTATGTGTGTGTGTGTGTGTGTGTGTGTGTGTGTGTGAAGTATTTGGGGGCACTAAAGTCTCCACTCTTACTAAACAACCTGAACTTTAACAGATAGGGAAAATTCTACAACTGGTTCCAGTCTCCACATTATCCCTGTGAAGTCAATTAAAATGAAGTGCTGAGAATAGGTGGATATTGGTTGGCTGCTCTTAAACAGGACAACTACATTCCAGCCATAAGGTCCAGCAGAGAACATTGCCGGAGAGGAGGGAGAAAGAATGTATGACCTCAAAGATTGGATGGAGAGCTGTTACGCAATGCGGCCTTCTAAACATGACGCAGCATCTGCAATTCCTGAACAAGGTCAGGCCTGGTATGTTTCTCCATGGATGAAGGGAGGGACTCTTGAGGCCTGCCCTTCCTGACAGGTAGCCAATGGCTGCTGGAGAAAGGGAAAGGTGTCCCTCAGTTGTATTGTGAGGGAGACAAGAGATGATAATGAAGGTGTACGTAATAAAATACTTTGCATATTCTTAAATATAATGACAAAATTATCAATAAATATTTAAAAACGTAAAAACGTTTTTATTGGTTATTTTATTTATTTACACTTCAATGTTATCTTCCACCCCAGTTCCTCTCCGCAGATCCCTATCCCATCTTCCCTCACCCCTGCTTCTGTACGGTGCTCTCTCATCCATTCCTCTACTCTTGCCTCACCTCCCAGCATTCCCCTATGCTGGAGCATTGAGCCTCCGCAGGACCAAGGGCCGCCCCTCCCACTGTTGCCAGATAAAGCAATCCTCTGCTACACATACAGCTGAGGCCATGGGTCTAACCACGTGTACTCTTTGATTGGTGGTTTAGTCCCTGGGAACTCTGAAAGGGGGGAGGGTCTCATTGGTTGATATTTTTGTTCCTCCTGTGGGATTGCAAACCCCTTCAGCTCCTTCATTGCTTCCCTAATTCTACCATTGGGGTCCCTGTGCTCAGTCAGATGGTTGGCTGCAGGCTCCTGTATTGGTCAGAGCTTCTCAGGGGACAGCTTTACCAGGCTCCTGTCAGCAAGCACTTCTTGGCATCAGCAATAGTGTCTGGGTGTGTTACCTGCAAATGGGATGGATCCCTAGGTGGGGCAGTCTTAAAAGAAAGATACATTACTAGGTAATTTACAAAGTCATTGTCTTGTGGTATCTTTGTAGAAATAAGTATATCAATTGAAAGCGCTAAATAAGAACACAACTATAAGCAGATAAGCCACAGAACAGACTCATTTTTGTCAACTCAAAAGTTTTTAAACTTGAAGGGAGTCTGCTTTATTTTGAATGAACCAAAAATATCCAGCTCCATATATTTTCTTGAAAATGTAATTTCATTCATCTCTGCACATGAGTAAAATTTCATTTTGTGCATCTACTTGCATTTTCTTTATCTGCCCATCTGTTGACTGACATCAAGACTGGTTCCATATCTTAGCTCTTATAAACAGTACCCTGTAAGGATGGGTATGTATCCCTGTAGGTGTGGACTTAGAGTTAATTGGCTATATATCCAGGGAAGAACCCAGTCATAAGAAGATAAAGACCCCATATTTTCATATATATATATGGATATATATCCAATGGGGATATATATATCACATCATCCATGTGAGATGAAAATGCCAAAAGCAGGATGGGCATGGGAAGAGGGAACAGGAAAGTCGAAGAGATATGTATGAGATGGATGCACTGGCAAGGTGGCAAATGTTGGAAAATATAGGAAGGCAGTCTGGCAGGACAGTTGCAGGATGAGAACAAAGGCTAGCGATGCACTGTATAAGTGAGTCATTATCAAAAACATTACCTTGTATACTAAGTTAAAAATAATTGTTAAAAATGTGAAAAGTGCCAGGTTCAGAAGGTAGGGCAAATGAAGGCTCCCGAGAGGCTCAGGGATTCTGAAAGATGGAAGGAAAATGGTGGAAACCTAGAACAGAATGCTGGTGGGCTGTAGGGATATGTTACAGTCAAGTCACAGTATATACAAACAGGCTGTGGTTTGATAATACTCAGATACAAATGAGGAAAAAGATGGCCAGAAGGTGTGTTCCAGTCTGAATAATGGAACCTCAGTTCTGTGTAAGCTCAATGCTCTCACACATGGGTGACTGAGACACAGTACTGAAGAAGTGACTGAGACACAGTACTGAAGAAGTGTAACTGGGTTGAGTGTCAGCAAGCCCGTTATCCCAGAGGTGTGACAGAGCCTTCTCTTCACCAGACAGGCAGACTCATTCAGGAAGGGAAACTTGGCAGGGAGGGAACCAATTCTCCCGGACTAATGAATGCATACCAGCAGGTTCTTCAGTCTGGACACTAAAAATATATCTAAAATGAATTTTCACTTTTATCCATGGCAATACTTCATAATTGCCTTCCTCATTATAAACATGTAAATGATAATTAAGCTCATAAAAATCATCGGGTTTTTTTTTTCCTCTACCCAGGTCCTAATAACACCCAGGGAAAAGAATAAAAACAGGTGAACGGAGGCTGCTGTGTAGGGTTTTCTTAGGCATCCAGAGCAACCTACATTTTCTTGCAAGGAATGGCCTGTTTAACATGTTGCCATAGGTTAATGAGAAGCTCATGTCTCAAGTCTACATAATAACGAGTCAGCAATGCCTCTCCTTTGGAATAGATTCACAATCGTTTAAACTTTGACATCAACAGCACCTTGGAGTGGGCCCTCTTGGCAGCCAGGGTGTCCCTGCTGCTTATGTAGGACTTAAATCTTTTCTTGGGACATTAAAATCTGGTTTCAGGGATAGAGCTGAATAATTATCACAGAGGGTGTTAAATCCAGGAATGGTTTTCTAATACTATACCCCAGGATTCTTACAAGTTCTTAGACAGCCCAATTTAGAATATTTATTTTCTTGTATTATGCATATTTTCTTATTGGTTTCTTTTGAATTATCCAGATGCCCTTTTGAATTTAAAATAATTATGAAACTTATATTTCAATGAAGTAATTTTGAGGGGGAAATTCCACTAAACTACTAGTCATTTGCATATATAGGTAGATTGCATCATACTTGGCTTGAATCCTAGAAGGATCTGAAATTTCACCTATTCTAGTTTTGATGAATCCCTGCTCAAAACATATACCACATTCCATAGAAATTGGGGAAATGGGAACCAAAGTCTGATCTGTGGGTCTGTCTGTCAATGTCATGATAAGAGGGAAGAAAGAGTAGGTTGATCGAACGATGGAACCAATGAATGGGAGGATGTATAGGCAGATGATAAATAGGTATGTAGATAGAAAGATAGAAAGATAGATCGATGGATTGACTGATTGATAGATGGAGATAGATGATAAAGAATTATGGAGAAATATAGAAAAAGAAAGGGAAAGACTTAGTTTTGTCAGTTCAAAATTACTTAAATATAAGTTTTTAATTTTGAGAAGAGACAAATTTTTATATGACTAGAGAAAGGAAATTGACTCCTGTGAACCAAAAAATTTACTGGCCTCTAGGCATCTGGGCTACTGGCTGCGTGAAGGGCAATTCTTATATGGTGCAAGGGATCAGGACACTATTCAAGTAACTGCCTGGGGTCGCACCATGAAGAGTATAAATATGCAGGTATGGAGAAGGGCAGGAAAGTAGGATCAAATTGATTTAGGTTTGAACCCATATTTTAAACAAAGATTCCTCTTACCCAGAGATGTCTGCAGATGAGGGGGCCAGGAGGTAGAAATGGAGTTGCAAAGAGCATTACAGGCTTCTTATGCCTCCTCTGGGAAGGCTGAGCCTCCCATTACCACAGACACCATTGTAGAGGAAAGGTGGGAAAGCAATGTATCAGAGTAGAGACATGGGGCCATGGGGAAATGAAGGTAAGAAGGTACTCAGTAGCAGCTGCCATTTCTCCTCATTAAAGGCCCCTCATCACCTGTGCTATCACAGGCATCGATTGGTCGTCTACAGGACAGGTCAAAGTGGGAGCATCCCGGCCAGGCACCCCGTGTTCCTCATGGCTGTAATCTGTGCTGATATGATTGAAAAGACCCAACATTCTAGAGAAGGCATTGAAATCTGCTCATTAATTGGCGTGTTTAGATGTTATGATCAGCGTTGATCACTTAGAATTCTTCAAGGTCTTTTCTGTGCTTTTATGTCAATCGTGTGCTCCTTTTTGGGTACGTGATCTGCAATCGAGGTACAAGACTAAAAATTGCTGAGATTTCTTATATCACCTAGGCTACATTAATCAGGATAACCCTCGGCTGCACTGTGTTCTAGTTTGGCTTTTAATTGTGGTAATAAAGCATTTTCCATAAAGCAACTGGGGAGGTAAATATTAATTTCATCTTGTAAATTACAGTTTATCCTCCAGGGAAACTAAGCGGGGGACTTGGGACAGAAAGTTAAAACAGAGACCACAGGGCTACATTGCAGGGTTGTCTCCAGCCGCCCAGTCAGCTGGCTTTCTTATATAGTCCAGCTCTACCTGCCTCAGGTTGCTACTGCACTTGGTGGGACAGGCCTCCAGCATTAACTTCCAATCATACATATGCCCAGTGTCCATTGATCAATCGGATGGAGTCAATTCTTCACTGTCATTGCCCCTTTCCAGGGGTATCACGTTGATAATCAATATTAGCCATCCTTCCACGGAGCATCGATGTCCCCAATCCATGGGACTTCTGAATTCCATCTGGCCCCCAGTGGTCACCAAGGAATTTTGACTACCTTAAGAAACTGAACAAACATTTACTATTTTATTGTTTATTGCTTTATGTTTGAGAAAGAAGTTATTTCATAGCTAAGAACCTAAATTTTGATTGTGACTAGAGAAAGAGTTTTTCTGGAGCCCGTGTGGGTCGAAGGGTTGATGTATAAGCTATCACCCCTGCAAACAGCTGCACAATGTAACCTGATTACAGTAAATCAGAGCCTGGGGGAAATCTCTGCCCTTCTTCACCATCACTGATTAAAATGCGAGCTTTCCTTGACAATCCCAAAATGCCACATGTCAACATAACACGCTGACAGTGTCAATGGACTCCACGATGCACCAGGTGTTTGGCTAAGAAATGAGCTCCCCAGCAACTTCAGCAGCACAAGGGATTATTATTACTGAGTATTCTCAATGGTGTCTGATGAGCAACTGATTAGCTGCCTGGGCACAGCCATTCCTCACGTGGGTGCGGACTGAGCTTTGGAACTATGTCACTGGCTGGTTACAACTGCCCTCCTGAATCTGGGGCGGTGGCAGCAGCAACAGCAGCAAAGCCTTTCTGCAGCCCTATGAATCTTTAATACAACACAGAAAGATTGTATCTCAGGCATTTGCATGAGAGAATAGAGGAGTTACTATGGACAATGAAAATGCCAGTATTTAAAGAAGAAAGACTACACACACACACACACACATACACACACACACACACACACACACACACACACACACACACACACACATATATCCCAACCTCTCAGAGCCTCTATGACTTTACTACTTTTTAGAGGCTTGCCTGGCATTTTCTCAAAATCACCCAATTTTCTAATAAATCCATATTGGGGTATAAAGCAGAAGATGAAGCTGGGTGTTTTAGGAAAATAAATCGACTATATTTCATATACTTAGTGAACTACTGACAGAGAAACATGAACAGGAATTTCTGGTGAGAGGCTAATTCCCTTTCTGTTCTCAGAAGCTACTAGGGCCGGAAAGGAATCTGTTTCTGGGAAGGATGGGCAGCAACACATTGGGCACCCGGCCTAAGAGTAAAGTGTAGTGTTTGAGGTAAAGTAGCCATTAGCAGGTAACCCTGCAGGGAGTTGCGGGCTTCCCATGGTTCTGAGCCACCTGAGGAACAGATCTTTTCTTAACCCTGATGAGAAAGTCCTGTTGTGGCTCCAGTGGGAACTGTCCTACAGGCTCCTGTGTTAGAACATTAGGCTCCCAGATAACTAGGGTGCTCTGGAAGGTGGTGGCACCCTTAGAAAGTAGGGATTTATTGGAAGAAGTGGTCACTAGGGAGTGGAGGTTTTATAGCCTATCCCCAATTCCTATAAACCCTGTATTTCCTGTTCTAAGATATCAGTCCAAGAGGTCCTATGACAGCTTCACACTTGTTACTACGGAGTTACTGTGGCCATCTTTCCCTCTATTATGCGCTCTACCCCCTCAAACTGTAAGCCAAATAACTCTTTCCTCCTTAAGTGACTGCTTGCTAGTCATCTGGTCACATCATTTTCATCATCACCACCACCACCACCACCATCACCAAAACCACCACCACCATCATCACCACCACCACCACCACCACCACCACCACCACCATCATCACCACCACCACCACTACCACGACCACCACTACCACGACCACCACCACCATCACCACCACCACCACCATCACCACCACCACCATCATCACCACCACCACCATCACCACCACCACCACCATCATCATCATCACCACCATCATCACCACCACCACCATTACCACCACCACCATCACCACCACCACCAGCACCATCACCACCACCATCACCAAAACCACCACCATCACCACCACCACCACCACCACCATCACCACCACCACCACCATCACCACCACCACCACCATCACCACCACCACCACCATTACCACCACCACCACCACTACCACCACCATCATCACCACCACCACCACCACCACCACCATCATCACCACCACCACCATCACCACCACCACCATCATCACCACCACCACCACTACCACGACCACCACCACCACCACCACCACCATCATCATCACCACCACCACCACCACCACCACAACCATCATTAACAATAACTGCAAAGCAAGAAACAAAGAACTTGGTGGTATTTCTCTCACCTTATTTGTATTACCATATGTTAAAGAGACTTGTTTATTTGGAAAAGGAAAGTGAGAAAGAACCAGATGGTTTTCTGACCTGCTGCATTAACACACGGAAAGGCCAGTGTTCTATTAGCGTTCTATTTGTGTGTGTGTGTGTGTGTGTGTGTGTGTGTGTGTGTGGTGGTGGTGGTGGTGTTTTGCTTTTTTTTTCCTTTTCTATCGCTCGAGAATTGCAGACAAGCGTACAGTGCACTTTATCCAGCCTGCCAACACTTTCCTACCCTTCAAGCTCTCCTCTCCTCCTCAGCCTATTTTGTTCTGCTTTCTGATTTCATGGGCCCTTCGTTAAAACTCAGCGTCCACGTAGTGCCCACGGGTGTAAGACAGTCTACTGGACTGGATGGCTGTACCCCTGAAGAAGCCTGATGCTCTCCCCTGTCAGCATTCCGCTGTAAACATCCAGAGCGGGGCGTGGCGCTTTGTGCACCCCACCCCCTTTCTGGGATTCTGGCTAGTTAATCGTGTGCGCGCACTTTCGTTGTTAAATATATTTTTGTCGAGTCTTTGAGAATCTCATACATATTTAGAAATGATTTTTAACATATCCACTTGTCATTTGTCCCTCGGCATCTGCCCAGACCTCTCTCACCGTGTCCTCTGATCGCACGGCCTCTGGCTTCCTTCCTTCCTTCCTTCCTTCCTTCCTTCCTTCCTTCCTTCCTTCCTTCCTTCCTTCCTTCCTTCCTTCCTTCCTTCCTTCCTTCCTTCCTTTCTTTCTTCTTCTTTTTATTTTGTTTGTTTGTTTTGTTTTGTTTTTCGAGACAGGGGTGTACCCCTGGCTGTCCTGGAACTCACTCTGTAGACCAGGTTGAACTCGAACTCAGAAATCTGCCCGCCTCTGCCTCCCAAGTGCTGGGATTACAGGCGTGCGCCACCACGCCCGACTGACCTCTGGTTTTCAACAACGTTTTCAACAACATAGTCTACCTAGTGCCGCCTGCTTGTGCGTGCTTCCAGAGCCATCATCAGAGCATGGCCAATCTACCAGGGTCTGCATCTGAAGAAAGCTGCCTTGCTCTCTCCCTCAGCAGCCATTGTACAACAGCTTCTCATATTTTTAATCTTGTTTATAAAATAAATAGGGAAAAACCAAACACACCATGTCTATTTACAGTGACTTTTGCTTCTATATGCCAGTTGTGTCAGGGGTTTTGTCTTCACACGGTAGTTCCATGCAGTGACATCAGGACTGATAGGAACTCAAGATAGGACACAACCCCAAGTCAGCGCTAGCTCCTGTAAATGCAGTTCCGGAAGTGTCCACAAGATGGCAACATTCCACTTTTTCTGTTGCTGTGGTCTGAGAACAAAGCTATTATCTAGTCAAAGATCATTTTTAATTTTACTACCGATAGTTTGACAGGCCTACTTAATGTTGCTGGGTTGACCTTTGCATGATTTTGTGCTAAATCCTTTTCTTTAACCTCCCTCAATCTGCTGTGTGGAGGACAAAACACAATTGACATTATAAGGGGCTGCAGAAGTATTAGTTCACAGCACTGGCCAAAAGAGCAGGAGAGGGGAGGGGAGGGGACAGGAAGAGGGAAGGGGAAGGGGGAGGGGGAAGGAGGGAAGGAGGAGGAGAGGAGACAGAAATTGAGAGACCTCGTCACTAGTGTTGTAGACAGTGTCACAGACTTGGACTTATTTATTTAATTGTATTTATCTATTCATTTATTTAGAGATAGACTCTTATACATCCCAGGCTTGTCACAAGCTTTTAATGTATCTGAGGCTGAGCTTGACCTGTTGATCCTCATGTTTCTACTCTAAGAGTTCTGCCCCATGGCAGGTTTGTGTGGAGTTATAGGGAACAAACCCAGAGCTCTGAGCACACTAGGCAAGTTCTCTTATCAACTGAACCGCAGGTCAAACACACAGATACAGATTGATGGAGTAGTCACAGACCTCAGAAGGGAACCTTAGCTAATTGCCATTTTTCTTGACTAGTATCATTTCTTACTCAATTCTAAATATTAAAACTTATAGTCACAATAAATTTAGTTCTTATCATCATCAAATAATTTTTCAACAGATGGAGAGAATTATAGAGATGGAAATCTGGGCCAAATGCAGAAAACTGATAACAATTAATATACTTGCAATCTCTATATAGAAACCTCAGGGAACACAAAGGAAAGGGCAGAAGACCAGAGACAGCATTTCTGCCGGTTATTTGAGGGGAGGGAAGATGAGGGGAGCCAGAGGACCAGGTGAGGACATCTGCATTGAGATAGTGTCTAACAGGGAAGTAGTGCCCTTGAAAGCCAGACTATGGTTGCCACAACAACACTAGCACCTGAGAATGACAACCCCTGTGTGTGGGAGAATTCAAAAGATCCTGATGTGAGGTGAAGACAAGTGTGGCTGTTGAGGGAAATTAGTGTTCTCCGAGGACTAGCATAGTCAAATGATCAGCCTAAACACACCTGCACATAAATGGCACTAAATGAAAGCAGTAGCTTGTCTGTCTGTCTTTTAATTTACACACACACACACACACACAATATATATATATATATATATATATATATATATATATATATATATATATATATAAAACAATAGTAATTTAGAAAGAAGAGCTTTTAAATTTGAAAAGCCAAGAGGAAAAGATATAAACAATGTAAATACAGTACACATACAAAATTTATATCATATTCGTCATGAGGGCTGTTCAGAGAGAATATTTAACTCACTATCCTGGACTAAGGTTTTAGGGAACCGCATTGCTTACAATAAAAATGGGGATTCATTTTTATTTAGGGTCAGTCTCATTGGACCACTGCTCAAAAGGACTTCCTGCAGAAAAAAAATGCTTTCCGTAAAATGTTGCCTTTAATGTCTGAGTAATGCATAAAGATCATAAACCTTTTTCTCCCGTATAGTTGAGTACAAATTACTAGTATTACAAAAGGTGCACTGAGCAGAAAGAGATTGGGTAGAGCCAGACAGCACTGCAGCCCAAGAAGGTTCCAGGGACATCCCCATGCATGAGAAGGCACCATTCCTGCCAAAAAGCTAGCAGGCTGAAGCCACACTCTGGGGCTAAACCATGCCAGTTTGAATCTAGTGGCCAAACAGTTCCTCTTAACATTGTTTTATTCCCCTTAATCTTTTTGGAAAAGGTACAGTTCTTTCTTGAGCTGTGAGCCTTATGTAGTTTGCAACAACCCTTCCTTTGTATTTGAGGGCTTATTCTTTGAGAAATAATTAATGACAACTGCCACTCAGAGCACATTCTGTTTTGGGTCCTTTGCCTTCCCAGGGACCTGCTAGAAAACAGGAAATGTAGCACCCTGTTTTAGGGTTAAGTTTGCAGAGGTCAAAGAGAAAACCAGAATTGGAGAGGTAGCAAAAGTTTGGAGGCATTTGCTCATAAACTAGGAATCTTGAGCTTTATGTAGGGATCTAGTCTAGTAAACATTGTAACAGGTAACATTTAGGCCTTAGAAGGTGTCCTGATCCCTCCACCTGAACAAATCTGAAACAGGTGAGGTAAATGAGCGTGCAGTACACATCTCCTGTACCACTTCCCCCATCACCACATGTCCTTTTACTCAGAAAAAAAAAAAAAAGGATCATCAAGCTCCGGCCAGGAGAAGCTAGTGTTGTCCAAGGATGAGGACCATCCATCCATTCTATGCTTCCTGGGAAACCCTGTGCCGCATGCCTTTCCATCTAAAGACTTAGAAAAATCCAGAGTTTGTGATAGTTGGATTCAGGAGTCTCTGGAGAGACAAGCCTTTCTCTTTCAAGTTTGTTGCAAAAGTTCAAAAACCATTCTATTTAGCAAACAGTGAAACAGTGGGAAGGAAGCCTTTGGTCACAGATCAAGGAAGTTAACATACTCCCTATCTGAGGAAAGTGTGTGACCATGACAAGGGTCAACTCCTACTAGAAAATAAGAGAATTACAAGGAATCGTGGACAACAAGCCAGGTATAAATAGTGGTTTCCAGGGATTGGTGGAGGCACAGAAATCTAGGGCTCAATTCAAGGGCTTTATGCAAAAAAGATTAATGGTAGTCCTATATGAAGTGGGAAATGATATATTGCCAGGCTATGGCAGGTTCAAAACTATATATTAACATACATTAACATATGCACAAATACATTAGCATAGACAGGTTCCTAGCTTTTAAGTATGTCAGGTCATATACTCCAAGCTCTATGTTTGGAAATGGGGAGATGTCTCAGATAAAGATTAGTGTTTGAATATACTATGGGCTATAAATGAGCCATTGGAACAATTTGGCAATACCCTGGGAAGTGAGCATAACCAGGCTATCTATAAGAAGCAGAGCAGATCTAATCCTTCCCAGCTGCCCCGCCCCCATCCAGAGGTCTTCATGAAGTCTCCATACGTACAATTTTCAGATGCGACAAAAGTCTCATGACATCTGCCATGTCAGCCAGGATGAGCAAGCGTGTCACAGCAGATAGCAGAGCCCGTGCCGCCCGCACCATGGTGCCACGCTTGACTGAAGAGCAGGGGTCATCAGCGAACTCCGATGAGGCGATCCGCATTGTCTCACCTGCAAGAAAACACAGAGAGGCGGGTGGGTAGTGAGATTGTGAGAGCACAGTGCATGGAGAGATCTGTGGAGAGCTGAGCTGGATCTCACTGCAGATGCTGGCACTTCTCAAAGGCTGGGATCACAGAGGGGCTGCTTGTCCATCAGTGCTGATGGACAAAAAATGTATTATTTCACATTAAGGTGTAAAATCATGCTTTTATCACCAATATTAAAGTCATTTAATACATTTGATCTAAGAACATAGATTGAGTTTAGCTTAAGCGTTCTATCTCATTAGTTCCTTGTATCCAGAACCAATTCTTTGACAACAGGCTCAGGTGACTGACATCCAGGTTTTGAAGTTAACTATCCCACTTCTCTAGGTTGCTTCCTGTTCCTGTGATGAACTCCAAGACCAAAGAAGCATGGGGAAGGAAAGAATTTCTTTCATGTCTGCTTCCAGGACATAGTCCATCATTGAGGGAGGTCAGCACATGGAACTCAAGCAGGAAGCCAGTCAGCAACCATGAAGGAGGCACACAGCCTACAGGCTTGTGCTCTAGGACAAATTCAGTTGGCTATTTTATAAAGCCAAGTACTATCTGCTTAGTAATGGCACAACTCACAGTGCGGCTGGGCCATGACACTTTAATCATCAACTAAGATAATTCCTCACAGATATGTGCCCAGAGGCCAACCTGATATAGCAGTTGTTTCCCACTGTGCACATGCTGCATCCCTTTAATATAGTTCCTCGTGCACTGGTGGTGCCCATCCATAAAATCATTTTCATTGCTACTACATAACTATGATTTTGTCAGTGTTATTAATTATAATATAAATATCCATGTTTTCTGATGGTCTTAGGTGACCCCTGTGAAAAGGTCATTCCATCCACAACAGGGTCATGACCCACAGGTTGAGAGCAGGTCTGAGATAGGCAACTCTTCAATTCAGGTTCATTCTTCCTAGGTGCCTCTAAGCTATATTACACTGACAGAAAAAGTACCTGGGACACCATGCTTAGGAGGACAGATTCTTAAAACATTGATCTTTTTAAAACTACTGTTGGGGGCCAAGGCAGGAAGATAGTTGTAGTTTTGGGGTCAGTCTAATTCTATGCCAGCAAGCACGCATAGATCGGATGATCAGAAAGGCGCAAAGGTGGACACTGCATGAGACTTGGAGACTGAGGCTGAGGCTGAGTACTGCGAGCTTTGGCTGCATGGAAGGGGGCATGAGAAAGGGGCTGTGCCACCACACATTGTAAGAGTTTTGGATTGTATCGCTGACACAGAGAAAAGTGACTCTTGCATTTTGATTTTTGGAAGATAGGTCAGCCATATTACATAAAGTCAACTGGAGGGGATATGACTAGGATAGAAAAACCAGGTAACAGGACAAATGCAGTTAAGATTAGAGCATGATGAAGCTTGGACTAGATTTAAAAATGACCAAAACATATGGAGGGGGGGTATGACAGAGGTCAATGAAATACAGCCAGTGGACTTCCTGAAGAAAATCTAGAAGGACGAATTAGGATACAGGAATCAGGTACAAGTGTGCTTAAAGGACGACCAAGAAGTGGGAAGCAAAGGGAGATGATTGACCATGGCAAGCCTGATACTGTATTAGTGATGAACACCCGAGTAAGAGGGAAGAGCAGGCAGGAAGCATAAACAGAGCTTTGTATAGTGCAGCATAGAAGACCTTCAATAAACTCAAGAAGTGCAGTTGATAGGACTAATTGTTTGATTAACTACGTAGCAGTTTGTTTGATGTTTTAATAGAAATGATTATGGTTCTATTCTTAAGAAAAGCCCTGCCAATTTATATAAAAGCAATGATAGTTTGACTATGAACATTCTGTAATTTATGCTAAGACACAAGTAGAAAGAAAACAATCATTTTACAGGCAGGTCAACATAGCCTGTAATTCTCTCAATTAGTGTTAAAGTTCATTCATCCTTCATAGCAGTCTGATTTTCAAACAAGGAATGTGGAAGTGTAAGAAAATGGGTTATATCACTGGGACCTTGAAAGACACTATATACATACACAAAGTACATTTCCAACTTAGATTTCATGCAGAGGAGCAAAAGGAAGCAGTCCATGCTCTACAACACCTTAGGAGGAACTTAAAACTTAACTTTTGTATTTGTAAAATGAGGAACTATTAAAGCACACAATTCTTGGAAGTCTAACACAGATTTCAATTAGAGACTGCAATTATCAAATGCCTATTCAGTATACATGTCCCACCCTTGACACATACATACACACACATACACACACACACACACACACACGCACACGCACACGCACGCGCACGCGCACGCACACGCACACGCACACGCACACACACACACACGAGAGAGAGAGAGAGAGAGAGAGAGAGAGAAAGAGAGAGAGAGAGAGACAGAGATAGAGACAGAGAGACAGAGTGACAGAGAGAGACAGAGAGACAGAGAGAGAGAGAGACAGAGAGAGAGAGAGAAAGAGAGAGAGAGAGAGAGGAGAGAGAGAGAGAGAGATCACACAAAATAAAAAGTCATTGCAAATATCTATGTACCAGGTAGAAAAAGGCCAATTTATATCCATTCCTTTTATTGTGGTTGGAAAGGTCATCATACCCCAGTGCAAATTCAAAGAGGATGACCATAGAGAAAGCTCAACAACTTAGTCTAAGGTATCAACGGGAAGTTACACTTTATAGAATGCACTTTATTGTTCATAGGAATGTAAAATTTATCACACACACACACACACACACACACACAGCGAAAGAGAGAGACAGACAGACAGAGACAGAGACAGAGAGAATCCTAGGAATCTACTGAGATGATTCCAGTTTCTACAGGTTAAACTGGGTGAGCTCTACCTTGGATGAGAGGAAACCACTAAGTTGGGGTTGCTCTTAGAACAGAGGACTCCAAAATGACAGTTTGTTCCATCAGCACATAGAGGGCTAGTGTTGCTAACCAAAGTGTGGATTTTCCATCTCAAATATTAAGACAGTGGATCAGGATAGCACCATGTTACACCACTCCATGCACATGCTGGCCACATGGTGACCAAAAGTGTGTCAAAGCCAAAGGGAAACAGGATATAAGGATGGATTTCTAGCCAATAAATCCGGGGCACACACAGGCCTTGCTGGTGAAGCAGGGGGTCAGAATGGACAGGCGGAGGGCTGGAGAGGCTCATGGGAGGATGAAGAACTAACACATGAAAACACCTGATGGCAAAGAGCAAAGATGGAACGTCTGCACTTCTCCACAGAGGCTGACTAAAATGTACAGCAGTGATTCAGAGGGTCTGAAAGCAAGTTCTGACTTAATATAATATTAAGTGCACACACTTAGATGGAGATTAAGACAACGGGGCTGAGACTGTAGCTTATTTGAAAATTATTCACCCAGCATGAACAAGGTCCTGGGTCAGGTTTCTAGCACTACAAGAAAAAAAATTACGTTTGATGTCAAGATGGGTCAGTTGGGCTTTTCTGCTGGGGCAGACTATTGCTGGGTCTGCCACAGTGAAGACACCATCTCCTGATACATCCTAGAGAAACCTCTGCACTCAGAGCATTTGGTAAGAACACCCTCCTAAATCTGGAGTACCAAAGTTGCGGCTGGAGGTCCAGTGGGACTCACTACCCAGGAACCACCAAAAGCCCCACCCTCCCAACTATCACTTTCCTTCACTTCCTTCCACTGTTTCTGCCACAGGTCCCTCTAGACGAGTGCTGAGAGGCCTGGGAGCACAAATAAGACCACTCCTGCTACTAAGAGGAACAAGTCTGGAACCCTCAGGCAGGAGCCTTCTGGTTTCTGTCTCTGGCTGGGACCATTTCTCTGCCATGGTGTGCCAAATCCAGGTGGTACAAGGAGATAGCTAACCTCTCAAGACTGTCGAGAGACCTGAGAGCTCAGAGCTGACCCTGGGCCACAGAGCTACATATACAAACACCACCCCAGGAGAGATGGTCTCCCAGGAGTGACTAGATACACAGGCTTGAAGGACAGATAAGACACAGTCAGAGACAGCAAAACTAGCTAACACCAGAGATAACCAGATGGCAAAAGACAAATTCAAGAACATTACCAACAGAAACCAAGGCAACACAGAACCATCTGAACCCAATTCTCTCTCACAACAGCAAATCCTGGACATCCCAACACACCAGAAAAGCAAGAACTGGATTTAAAATCACATCTCATGATTCTGATAGAGGGCATCAAGAAGGACATGAATAACTCCCTTCAAGAAATACAGGAGAACATGGGTCAACAGGTAGAAGCCCTAAAAGAGGAAACACAAAAATACCTTAAAGAAACACAGGAGAATGTGGGTCAACAGGTAGAAGCCCTTAAAGAGGAAACACAAAAATCCCTTAAAGAATTACAGGAAAACACAAACAAACAAGAGAAGTAACTGGACAAAACCATACAGGATCTAAAAATGGAAATAGAAACAATAAAGGGAGACAACTCTGGAGATAGAAAACCTTGGAAAGAAATCAGGAGTCATATATGCAAACATCAACAACAGAATGCAAGAGATAGAAGAAAGAATCTCAGGTGCAAGAGATACCATAGAAGACACAACTGTCAAAGAAAATGCAAAATGCAAAAAGCTTGTAACCCAAAACATCCAGGAAATTCAGGACACAATGAGAAGACCAAACCTACAGATTATAGGTATAGAAGAAAGCGATGATTTACAACTTAAAGGGACAGTAAATATCTTCTGCAAATTATAGAAGAAAACTTCCCAAGAAAGAGATGCCCATGAACATGCAAGAAGCCTACAGAACTCCAAACAGACTGGACAGAAATTCCTCCCAGCACATAATAATCAAATCACCAAATGTACTAAATAAAGAAAGAAAATTAAAAGCAGTAAGGGAAAAAGGTCAAGTAACGTATAAAGGCAAACGTATTAGAATTACATCAGACTTCTAACCAGAAACTATGAAAGCTAGAAGATTCTGGATGTAATACAAACCCTAAGAGAATATAAATGTCAATACAGGCTACTAAACCCAGCAGAACTCTCAATTACCATGGACGGAGAAAACAAGACATTCTATGACAAAAGAAAATTTACACAATATCTTTCCACAAATCCAACTCTACAAAGGATAATGGGTAGAAAATAGCAACACAAGGAAGGAAAGTAAACCCTAGTAAAAGCAATAAAGTAATCTTCTTTCAACAAACCCAAAAGAAGATAGTCACACAAACAGAATTCCACCTTTAACAATGAAAACAACCAGAAGTAACAATCACTTTTCCTTATTATCTCTTAAAATCAATGGACTCTACAATAAAAAGACATAGACAGACTGGATATGTAAACAGGATCCAACATTTTACTGCATACAAGAAACCCACATCAGGAACTAAGACAGTCACTACCTCAGAGTCAAAGGTTACAAAACAATTTTCCAAGCAAATAATTCCAAGAAACTGGAGTGGCCATTCTTATATCAGATAAAATCAACTTTCAACCAAAACTTGTAAAAAAAGATAAGGAGGGACATTTCATAGGAAATGACTATTTTCATGGTCAAAGGAAAAATCTACCATGATGAATTCTCAATTCTGAACAACTATGCTCCAAATGCAAGGGCACCCACATTCATAAAAGAAACTTCACAAAAGCTCAAAGCACACATTGCACCCCACATAATAATAGTGGGAGATTTCCATACTCCAGTCTCAGCAATGGACAAATCATGGAAACAGAAACTAAATAGAGGCACAGTGACACTAACACAAGTTATGGACCAAATGGATCTAACAGATATTTATAGGACATTCCATTCTCAAGGAAAAGAATATATCTTCCTCTTAGCACCTCATGATACCTTCTCCAAAATTGACCATATAATTGTCACAAAACAGGCCTCAAGAGACACAGGAATACTGAAATAATTCCAGGTACCCTATCAGATCACCACAGTCTAAGGCTGGACTTAAGTCCAAACAAAAACAACAGAAAATACACATACATGGATGTTGAACAATGTTCTACTTAAGGATAACTTGATCAAGGAAGAAATGAAGAAATTAAAGACATTTTAGAACTTAATGAAAATGAGGATACATCATACCAAAACTTCTGGAACACAATGAAAACAGTGCTAAGAGGAAAACTCATATTGCTAAGTGCCTCCAAAAAGAAAATGGAGAGAGTTTACACTAGCAGCTTGACAACACACCTGAAAGCTCCAGAACAAAAAGAAGCAAATACACCCACGGGGAGTAAACGGCAGAAAATAATCAAACTCAAGGCCGAAAACAACCAAACAGAACCAAAAAGAACTATACAAAGAATCAACAAAACCAGGAGCTGGTTCTTTGAGAAAATCAACAAGATAGATAAACCCTTAGCCAAACTAACCAGAGGGCACAGAGGCACTACCCAAATTAATAAAATCAGAAATGAAAAGGGAGACATCAGAACAGAAACTGTGGAAATTCAAAAAGTTATCAGATCCTACTACAAGAGTTACTCAACAAAATTGGAAAATCTGGACGAAATGAACAATATTCTAGACATATACCAGATGCCAATGTTAAACGCAATCAGATAAACTATCTAAATAGCCCCCATAAGTCCTGAGGAAAAAGAAGCAGTCATTAATAATCTCTGAACCAAAAAAAGCCCAGGAACAGATGGGTTTAGAGAGGAATTCTATCAGATTTTCAAAGAAGAGCTAATATCGATACTCTTCAAACTGTTCCACAAAATAGAAACACAAGGAACACTACTCACTTCATTCTATGAAGCCATAATACTGATTATACCTAAACCAAACAAAGACAAAACAAGGAAAGAGAACTTCAGACCAATTTCCCTTATGAACAATGATATAAAAATACTCAATAAAATTCTGGCCAACTGAATCCAAGAATACATCAAAACGATAATTCACCATAATCAAGTAGGCTTCATCCCAAAGGATGCAGGCATGGTTCAATATATGGAAAAGCATCAATGTAATCCATTACATAAACAAACTCAAAGAAAATTCAGCATTCCTTCATGTTAAAAGTCTTGGAGAGATCAGGAATTCAAGGCCCATACCTAAACATAGTGAAAGAAATATACAGCAAACCAGTAGCCAACATCAAACTAAATAGAGAGAAATTTGAAGCAATCTCACTAAAATCGGGGACCAGACAAGGCTGCCCACTCTCACCCTATCTATTCAATATTTTGCTTGAAATCCTAGTCAGAGTAATTAGACAACAAAAGCAGGTCAAAGGTATACAAATTGGAAAGGAAGAAGTCAAAATATCACTATCTGCAGATGATATGATCATATACTTAAGTGACCCCAAAAATTCCACCAAAGAACTCCTAAAGCTGACAAACAACTTCAGCAAAGTGGCTGGATATAAAATTAACTCAAACAAATCGGTACTCAAAGGATAAACAAGTTGAGAAATACATAAGGAAATGACAGCCTTCACAATAGTCACAATTAATATTACATACCTTGGTGTAACTCTAACGAAGCAAGTGAAAGATCTGTATGACAAGAACTTCAAGCCTCTGAAGAAAGAAATGGAAGATCTCAGAAGATGGAAAGATCTCCCATGCTCATGGATTGACAGGATTAATGTAAAAATGGCCATCTTGCCAAAAGCAATCTACAGGTTCAATGTAATCTTATCAAAATTCCAAATCAATTCTTCATAGAGCTAGAAAGAGCAATCTGCAAATTCATTTGGAATAATAAAATAAAAAAAAATAGGAAAGCAAAAACTTTTCTCCACAACAAAGGATCTTCAGGGGGAATCACTATCCCTGACCTCAAGCTCTACTACAGAGCTATAGTGATAAAAACTGTATGGCATTGGTACAGAGACAGAATAGATCAATAGAATTTAAGACTCAGAAATGAACCCACACACCTATGGTCACTTGATCTGGCACATGTACATGTAGCTGCCTCAATGGACTAAATAAATAAGTTACAATGTAATAGGATACTAATAGAGCATAGACCCACAATGTTGTATGTAGAACTTGCTGCAACAGACAGAGTGTGAGTGGGACGGTCTATGCTATAGCAATGATCCAAGAAAGCAAATGCTAAGGTCACATAAAAGCCCATTCTCTTTGGACAGCCCAGCCTCAAGACGTTCAACTATTTCCCTACCATGGCCTGCTCTCCCCTTGAAAATCTGTCTGTCCTTAACAGACTTCCTCTGTTTCTGGGTTAACTGTGGGTCTCTATTCAAGTATTTCTGCAGAGACACAAGAACCTGGAAACTACCCTGAGATGCCCTCCATTTCCCAGCCTCAACTACTGTTCCTGGCAATAAGTGGTCTGATAGATGCTCTGGGAGGAGTGGAAGAGATGAAGAGATTCAGAAAAAGAAAGACAGAGAACAGTGAAAACACACAGAAGAAAAATAGAGGCAGATGGAGAAAGGAGAATGGGGAAGGACAGGGAGGAAGAGAGGGAGGAAGGGTAGCAGCGGGAAGAAGGGAAGGAGGAGTGGGAGAGGTCGGGCACTTTCCCCTGAGAAAAAGTAAGTTTGTAAATGTAAATATCAGGCTGAGTTCCGAGAGGACTCTGTAATAAATTGCAGGTAATTTCATTCAGTTTAAATTAAAAACTAAAAGCCCATTCTGAGAAGATACAAATTATCTCATGTTGTTAAAAGATTCCAAAGGAAGGCTGATGTGAAATCAGCGATAACACTAACGTGTCTTATATCCTCGTAGCTTTAGGATTACTGGGACAAAACGGAAATCTATATTACAAAATGATAGGCAAGTTTATCACGATTAAAATTAGCTATTTTCTCAGGCAACTGCTGTTCTATACGACCAAAATAATTATCCGGGAAATGGAAGATTGTGTAGGAGAGGGAACGGGTACTGCAGAGAGAGAAGCAGGGATCTTTTGGTTACATATGTGTTATGTGTGAAAATATTCAATGTCAGTTACTTGATTATAGAACTAGCTAGAGCCATGTTCCCACGTGAAGACTCTGATCTCCTTAAGTGCCCATCACCTGTCGGAAGGAAAGGAGGCATGAGGGACAGGCTTGAAGCAACCAGTCCTGTGCAATTCTTTCTCATAAAAGCTTATGACGGGAAGCTATCTAAGAGCTCCATATACTTTAACAAGGATTAAAGGTGAAAAGGCTTTCTCTCTATTTATAGCCATGTGTGTATGTAAAATATAAATTACAAGGTGAAATCTGCATATGCAAGAGAGCAGGCAAGCTTTTGTCTTTCTGCGTTTTAATCACCTCGATTAATATTTTATTTCCCAGGTCCGAGGACACATCTGACATGAAATCAAAAAGGAGTCTGGGAAGGAAGATGGTGGTCAGGAAGGAGGGGTGTGTGAGTGGAAGGAAAACTGAGTGAAATACATTTTGTTTGAAAATACCACAGTGGCATCAAATAACTGGTATGCTGATTTGAAAAGAAAAATAGACTTGAAAAATGAGAATAACATTTAAAATCAGAAAGATCCTAGTTCTGACTCCAGCTGCTACTAAATATATGTGATCAGTGCTTATGGGATCATGATGTTTCTGTCCCTCAAATAAATTGGGTATGAAAATACTGTTAGCTGTCTTATGGACTATTATTAGATTTAAAATTAAAGATAATATAGTCAAGGCCCCAGGCATAAGCCTTTGCCCATAGTAGGGGTTACTGTGGTTTGATGGGACATGTTTGCCAGGGTCCCATGAGTGTGAACATTTGGTTCACAGCTAGTGGTCCTAAGGGAAGTTATGGAACTGAGAGACAATAGAGCATGTATGGAAGGAGTGGGCTTGAGGCTTGTCCTCACTTCCTGTTCACACTTTGCTTCCTATCTGCAGTTGTAATTATGGCCAGTGAGCCTTCTGCTCCTGAGGCCATGCTTTTTCTGTCTGCATGCCTTTACTCTCTGCTGTCATGCCTTCCTGCTATGGTGGACTGTTCTTCTTTGGAGCCCTGAGACAAAACAAAGCTTTTCTTTCCTAGGTCTTTTTTTTCCCACAGCAATGGAAAGATAACTAATACTGATGGTGTGATGATTGTTGTTATTAATACGGTTTTCAACCCTATTGCTTGATTTTTCTCAATACAATTAAAATCATCGAAATACTGGTTACACATTGGAAGCATATTTTTGGATGAACTCGTTTCTTGTGCTTCTTGCTCAAAAGCAAGAAAAAAATTGTCATCCCCATACTCTAGTAGAAGGTTCCTCACCTGTGCACACACGGGCAGCATTAAATGTGCTTGAAGAATATTAGATTACAAGTATTAAATGAAGGGAAAGTGAATTGGGAAAGAAAAGAAGGGAATAGGGAGGAAGTGGGTAGATTTGATCAAATACAATATGTGCATGTATGAATATTAAATAAAAATTTTAAAAAGGAAATAAATCCCTGTGCAGTAAAAACTTTTTGTTTTACAGCAGGATATATTTCAGTGTTACTTGCTTTGAACAACAGCAGCAACAACAGAATAATCTTGATGGAATATAATATGTGGAAGAGTGAACCATGGAGATAGTTCCCAGAAGGGTACCAGGTAAAAATAAGAGGCTGAGGAGGAGGAAAATTGTGTAGGGAATAAATTATGTGCCATGTTATCCAACATGGCACAAAAACTTGAATAATTCTTTGGGGAGTAGTCTGCAAGTAAGAGAAGCACCCTTTGCGAATCTGATCACTGAACTACTGGAAAACTGTGATGTGAGGGTCAGGAAACAGTAATAAACAGGGTGGACACCATGATTACTTCCCTACCATGCTTTAGTGCAGTTTCCACTGCATGCTCTTAGCTGTGCCATTCAAGGGTCTGACTTCCTGAATTCAAACCGATGAAGTGAAAGTGAAGAAAAATGCAAGCTGCAAAGCACTGCAGAATAACCATGGTAACAGTGAACAGAGGACAGGGAGGGCAAGGGGAGAGAGGCATTCCAATGACCCTTCATGGGGCTGATGTGCGAATATACACTGACAACATTTTAATTACTAAGTAAACAGTTGGTCTATAAGAAGCCCGAAAACCACAGACTATTAAAAGGCACTAAAAATAACATTCTTAGTTCTCACAACTTAAGACCAATCACCAGGGGACTGCTGATGACTGCCCTCTGGACAGTCCTTATCTGTATTTTGCCAGCATTTAAACTGATTACATTGTTTCCTTCTGTCTAATTACACAAACTATTGACAGTTAATGAACTTTTTTTTTCTTTGTCCAACACAGAACTCTTGAAGGTGAGAAAAAATATAAGGAAAGAAGCAAAAGTCTCCATCTTTCATTGTCTTAAATGTGCTTCTGTCTTTCTCTCCTCCCACTTCTCTCCATTGCTGTTTGTTGAAGTAGTGTTTCCTGTAGCCCAGGATGACCTAAGATTGGATGAGGATGACAGGATGATTTTTTGAACTCCTTGCCCTCCCGTCTCCTTTTCATAAGCACTGGGAATGCTATTGAAAGTCTATTGAAAATAAGGTAGTATTTAGCAATGCAACAACTACAAACAATAATGTTTTTGTTCAATAAAATAAGATTACAGAGTTACTATAGTATACTAGTAATGTCCTTAAGGCTTGGTCAATTCAAGCATTTGTACTACAGATTAGCATAGACATTTCCTCTTCCTAAGTCCCAGCTGACTACAATTCTGTGCATTAGCATCATGGCTCACCATTTATATTCATCATGCATATTACCTCATGTTTATATTCATCACACGTATTACCTCGTGTTTATGCTCAATTGTATATGCCTAGAACATGCTTCCCAGGTAACCTGAGTACGAGGCTGAGCATCTTTTGCTATGTCTTAAAGCTTAGCACTATTTAAACTAAAACCCTTAAATAATGCTTATAATAATAAGACTTAAAATAATACTTTTATTAGACAGCTATTTTCTTTTTATATTTACTAAATATTTGCATGTGCTTTTAAAATGTTCTAAAATCAGTAATTGAGTAGATGGTGTGAATCTTCTGAATGTCTTACCATTTTGACTATTTTGTAAAATGTTAAGACATTCCTATAGCACTCAGAGACCCAACTGTTCCATTTGGCTCATTTTCAAAATGTATTGAAGAAATATCTTCTCTTGTTACAAAGCAAACTGAAATATGTAAATGATCAAAGTGGAAAACAAAACAAAACAAACACAATAAAAGAGCAAACATTGTGTTTTCCCTGATACCTGCCCCTTGCCTGTATGGAGTAGGTGGGATCATTTCTCACATCAAAGAAGCATCCAGAGTTGGTTAGTGATTTGAAAGGATCCCTTGAGAAGACACTATTTAGCTGAAGACCTCTGAGTTATTAAATGTGTGGATAACTATGTGAGAGAGTTCCAAGAAGAGGGAGTTGGTATACCAAGGGACTCATGATTTCTTCTGCTTTAGGGATCCCATTAGCGCCTGTGTATATGGACTTACTGACTTTCTCCATTGTAGGATCCTTTGCATTTCTCTCAGTATTATAATATGCTTATACATTTTGACTTACATTTCCCTGATAACTAAGGATGTTGAACATTTCTTTAGGTGCTTCTCAGCCATTCGATATTCCTCAGGTGAAAATTCTTTGTTTAGCTTTGTACCCCATTTTTAAGGGGGATATTTGGCTCTCTGGAGTCTACCTTCTTGAGTTCTTTGTATATCTTGGATATAAGCCATCTGTCGGATGTAGTGTTGGTAAAGATCTTTCCCCAATTTGTTGGTTGCCATTTTGTCCTTTGGACAGTGTCCTTTGCCTTACAGAAACTTTGCAGTTTTATGAGGTCCCATTTGTCAATTCTTGATCTTAGAGCATAAGCTATTGGTGTTCTGTTGAGGAAATTTTCCCCTGTGCCCATGTCCTCAAGGGTCTTCCCCAGTTACTTTTCTGTTAGTTTCAGTGTGTCTGGACTTATGTTGAGGTTCTTGATCCACTTGGACTTGAGCTTAGTACAAGGAGATAAGAATGGATCCATTCACATTATTTTGCATGCTGTCCTCCAGTTGAACCAGCACCATTTGTTGAAGAGGCTATCTTTTTTCCACTGGATGGTTATATCTCCTTTATCAAAGATCATGTGACCATAATTCTGTGGGTTCATTTCCAGATCTTCAATTATTTTTTTAATATTTTTATTTTCTATATTCTTTGTTTACATTCCAAATGATTTCCCCTTTCCCGGAATCCCCCTCCACATATGTCCCATAAACCTTCTTCTCTCCATCCCTTCTCCAATCACCTCCCTCCTTTTTCTCTGTCCTTATATTCCCTTCCCATGCTAGATCAATCCTTTCCAGGATAAGGACACTCTCCATACTTCTTCATGGGAGTCATTTGTTATGCAATTTGTGCCTTGGGTATTCAGGGCTTCTGGGCTAATTAATATCCACTTATCAGAGATTGCATTCCATGTGTATTCTTTTGTGATTGGGTTACCTCACTTAGGATGATATTTTCCAGATCAAACCATTTGCCTAAAAATTTTGTGAATTCATTATTTCTAATTGCTGAGTAGTATTCCATTGTGTAGACATACCACATTTTCTGTATCCATTCCTCCTTTGAGGGGCATCTGGGTTCTCTCCATCTTCTGGCTATTATAAATAAGGCTGCTATGAACATAATGGAGCATGTGTCTTTATTGCATGCCAGGGAATTCTTTGGGTATATGCCCAGGAGAGGTATAGCAGGAGAGGGTCCTCTGGAAGTCTCATGTCCAGTTTTCTGAGGAACCTCCAGACTGATTTCCACAGTGGTTGTACCATCTTACAGCCCCACCAGCAGTGGAGGAGTGTTCCTCTTTCTCCATATCCTCGCCAACACCTACTGTCTCCTGAGTTTTTGACCTTAGCCATTCTGAGTGGTGTAATGTGAAATCTCAGTGTTGTTTTGATCTGCATTTCCCTAATGACTAATGATGTTGAGCACTTCTTAAGGTGCCTCTCAACCATCCAAATTTCTTCAGGTGAAAATTCTTTGTTTAGATCTGTACCCCATTTTTTAATAGGGTTATTTGGTTCCCTCCTTCTCTCCATCCCTTCTCCAATCACCTCCCTCCTTTTTCTCTGTCCTTATATTCCCTTCCCATGCTAGATCAATCCTTTCCAGGATAAGGACACTCTCCATACTTCTTCATGGGAGTCATTTGTTATGCAATTTGTGCCTTGGGTATTCAGGGCTTCTGGGCTAATTAATATCCACTTATCAGAGATTGCATTCCATGTGTATTCTTTTGTGATTGGGTTACCTCACTTAGGATGATATTTTCCAGATCAAACCATTGAGTTCATACAAACTTCTTGAGTTCTTTGTATATATTGGATATTAGCCCTCTATCAGATATGGGGTTGGTGAATATCCTTTTCCAATTTGATGGTTGCCGTTTTTTTCCTTTTAACAGTGTCCTTTGCCTTACAGAAACTTTGTAATTTTATGAGGTCCCATTTGTCAATTCTTGATCTTAGAGCATACGCTATTGGTGCAGATCTTCAATTCTATTCCATTGATCTACTTGCCTGTCACCATGCAGTTTTTAACACAATTGCTCTGTAGTACTGCTTGAGGTCGGGGATACTGATTCCCCCAGAAGTTGTTTTACTGTTGATAACAGTTTTAGCTATCCTGGGTTTTTTGTTATTCCAGATGAATTTGAGAATTGCTCTTTCTAAGTCTATGAAGAATTGAGTTGGGATTTTGATGGGGATTGCACTGAATCTCAACATCCATAGTCATCAGAGAAAAGCAAATCAAAACAACCCTGAGATTTCACCTCACACCAGTCAGAATGGCTGGAGAGAAGAAGGTTTATGGGACATATGGGGAGGGGGGATCCGGGAAAGGGGAAATCATTTGGAATGTAAACAAAGAATATAGAAAATAAAAATATTTTTAAAAAAAAGTCAGGAGAAAACAGGTGCTGGCGAGGATGTGGAGAAAGAGGAACACTCCTCCATTGCTGGTGCGGTTGAAAGCTGGTACTACCACTCTGAAAGTCAGTCTGGAGGTTCCTCAGAAAGCTGGGAATGATACTTCCAGAGGACCCCGCTATACCACTCCTGGGCATATACCCAGAGGATTCCCCAGCATGTAATAAGGATACAAGCTTCACTGTGTTCGTAGCAGCCCTATTTATAGTGTTCAGAAACTGGAAAGAACCCAGCTGTCCCTCAACAGAAGAATGGATACAGAAAATGTGGTATATATACACAATGGGGTACTACTATTCAGTCATTAGAAACAATGAATTCATGAAATTCTTAGACAAATGGATGGAGCTGGAGAACATCATCCTAAATGAGGCAACACAGTCTCAAAAGAACACTCATGGTATGCACTCACTGATAAATGGATATTAGCCTAGAAGCTTGGAATACCCAAGACACAATGCACATATCAAATGGTGCCCAAGAAGAAGAAAGGAGTGGCCCCTGGTCTTGGAAAAGCTCAGTGCAGCAGTGTCTGGGAATACCAGGACAGGGAAGTGGGAAGTGGTGGATTGGGGAGCAGGGGGAGGGAAGATGGAGGGTTTATGGGACTTTCGGGGAGGGGGGATGCAGGAAAGGGAAAATCACTTGACATGTAAATATATAGAATAAAAAAAAGAAAAAAAAAGAAAAAATATGCTTATACGTAGGTCTCCCTCTTTTCAGTTTTGAGAGCTTCTGTCTTTTTAAGAAGTCAAAATGTCGCAAGTTCTACTCAGAAAACTTTAACTGCACCAAGGCCTGACTGCTGGAGAGCATCTGATGCAAAATTACTCTCTTGCCATCATTTTCCTAGAACAACTGAGTGGAGACAGAGAAGCACATTTATCCAAGGTCAACTGTGTGGTTAAGTGTCAGAGTGGGTATTTAAAGCTAGCTAGCTTTAGAAACCTGCTTCAGAAATAACCCTTAACATCTGCTCTTTCCATTCAAAGTGTCTATCCACATATTTCTGAGTGGCCTGAGATTAGGAGTTGGAGATGCATCTACCTGTTTATTTGGTCTGTTGAGTACAGCAGAATAGAAAACGAAAGAAGGCAGAAACAGAGTGAAAGGTAGAAAGAGAGAAGGGAAGAAGGAGGGGCAGAGGAGGAAGGAAGAGATAAATGCAGCAGGGAGGAAGGGGTTAAAGCAGTGACATTTCTCCAAGTAATTCCCAGGCATACCACTTTGTTCTTGTCAAAGCCAGGACTGATGTGGGATTACCTCTGCCTATGTGTATGAGAGTCTTCATCCATTTTCCTAGCTTACAAGGTTGGCCATAGTCGAAGCCATTAATTTCAACACATTACTTTCTCTGCTCATGACATGTAAGCTCTGTTGGACAATGTAGTGATACCTGATTATGAAAATATCTCTTCCATTATACGAAAGAGACTATGGCTTTTGCTGGACTTCACAGCCAATTTTTACACCACACCTAAAGTCACTCTGGACTGCTCTTTTAATGTCTACCCAAGACTGTTTGCCCTTCCTTTAAGAGAACAACTTAACAACTCACCACCTTTCCCATGTAATCAACCCTTACATCCTCAGAAAAAAATGCATAGCTATAATCTTAATTGGTATACTCTTCTGGGACCCAGACCCAGCCTAATGCATGTGTGATGTATGTTATGGTAAAAATGCTGAAAACATTTCACAGCCATGGGCTTATGCAGCTGTTGACAGTGACAGTTGCAAGACTGTGTCTTATATAGGTCAACTGGGGGCAGATGCAACAAAAGAGTTTTGTCCCTTGAGAACCCTCATAAAGAATTCTATGGAGTATCCCTCATTCCTTCCCATATGATGGTTTCTGTGCTGTTCCAAAAACAGGGAGAAAATAATTTTCCTTTCTGGAAGACACAATTACAGAGATACAGAGGCAGACACATTCACAAGACAGCCTCCCGATAGGCAGAGACTCAGACTCAAACAGGGGAAAGAACTGGAAAGACATAAGAAGCAGGGAGAGAGAAGTACAGGATTTAAATCTGAGTTAAATTGCTCTTTGATAAATTATTCCAAGGTGAGGTGCTTTTAAGTTTTTTCCTTAATGTGACATTAGTTACTCCTAGTATATTATTAATGCATTCAAACCAAAGCAAGGCAAGGTTTCTGTTAATCAGCAAATGTTGCGAAGAAGAAAAGAAAGCTTGCTGCAGTCCCCTTGGACCTATATAAAGTCATACTGAAGCCAAGGGAAACGTTCAGTGATGTTTCAAATTTATGAAACTTTATAATGGGATAATTTGATTTCCCCCATTAAGTTTTTATTTGTTTTTGAGTCAGTATGTAAGTTTAGGAAGCATCATACAACTGTAATATTTGAGAAAGGCAGGGGCCAGGAAAGGCCGTGCCTCCTTCCTTTGTTTTCCCTACAGAGAAAATTGCTAACAAAAGGAGAAAAATCTCAAAAACATTTTTTTGAAAGAGCAAAGAATATGAAAGGCAAGATATGTATTTCACCCCAGGGTGCTTATGAATCAAGCCTATGATTAGGGAAAAGGTCAGAAATTCACAATCAGATTTCCCTATGAAGACCAGCATTAGCAAAAGGCAGTATTTTCTAAGGCAAAAATATACATTAAAATGAATGTTCTCTGAGAGCTCTTGAAACACTGAACACCTGCTGAAGAACTGGCAAAGATCACCTCCTACAACCCATTTGGACTTAGCCAAAATCAGCAGGAGCTGGAGAGATGGTTTGGTGGGTAACAGCAGAATTCAGATTCACAGAACTCACAGCAAGATGGATGTGGTCACCCTGGTACCTGCAACCACCAGTATGTGTATGTGTGTGTGTGGGGGTGGGGTTGGGGAGTGAAGTGAAGACAGGAGGATTGTGGGGACATGATGGCTACCTGTCTAGCTCCTGGTTCAGTGATGGACCCATCTCAAGGGAAGCTTGTGGGAAGTGATAGAGGGTGTTTGACATCCTTTATTTTTAACACATCACACACACAAACACACACATGCACAAACATGAGAGAGAGAGAGAGAGAGAGAGAGAGAGAGAGAGAGAGAGAGAGAGAGAGAGAGAAAGCCACACCAAGGCTATGTCAGTATTGCAAATTAGGAAAGGTTCCTCTTCCTATCTTTCCAGAAATGGTAGTGGGAAGGCTATGTGAATTTTGTTAGTTTTATTTACTCAAGTAGCTCTCTGAGAATACAAGAAATTAGATAGACAGTCTCAGTGATCTGGCCCCTGAATGTCCCTGAAGTGACTAGAGAAGGCTAGACTAGAGAAGTATTGGCCTGATAAGATCTCCCCACTTTTGTCTTCAGTCAAAAGACTGAGAATGAGCAAAGGAGACCACTTGAAAGATGTCTGGTGGCTGGAGGGAGCCAGTATTTTACTGTCTACTAGACATGCCAATGGAAAGTTCTGGTCACATTCTTCAGGGCTAGAAAACCTGAAATGCACAATGCATCCGTAACTAATAACAGGAGTTTCACTACCCAAATCCCTATTCAGTCATATGACCATTTCCCAGCCTGGCTTGGGAGGTTCTCATAGCCTCATCTGCATTTGGTCAAGCTGGCACTCCTTAAAAAGGACTGATCATGGGTCCAAGGCGAATCCCATTTTCTGGAGGTGTGTTCAGTATGCAAAACCACAACAAATGTCAGTAACTGATGATTAAGTGTATTGAGCGTTCTGAGCTATTAAACATCATTAGAAATGGTAATGCACCACCTTGCAGAAAGCACAGATCGTTAGGCATATGGATTTTAATTATTTCGGCTATAGTCTTCTTTAGGGTTGGGAGGAGAGGGTAAAACCTAATTTTATATTGGGGTAACCAGTGAGACTATCAAGTTACCATATAGTGCACTTTCCAAATGAGCACTTTGCAAAGACCTGTTAAATACAGCAATTGCCATGTTCCATAAAAAGGTGATGATCGTCTTGGGCTGAAGTGCAATTCAAGGCCATCAACTTGGAGATGTTAAACAGCGGCGTGCTAATCACAAGAGGAAAATAGAATAATTCAGCAGATCATTAAACAAGTTGTACTATTTTTCATTGTATATACCTATGGATATGCATATTTATATAATTATGTTATATAAGTTATACATATATCTAATTTTTATTTGTGAGTAGGTATGGTGTGGTGTGGTATGTGTGTGTGTGTGTGTGAGTGTGTGTGTTGTATCCCTGAGTAGATGTCTGTGAATTTTTAAATGTTGAAGCACGTAGAAATTACAGGTCGGTCTTAGGTATACTGTGTTGCTGTTCTCTGCCTTATTTTTCTAGGTACCTGCTCTCACTTACCTTGGATCTCAACAGCTGTGTTGGGCTAGATGGTATTCAAACTCAGTGAGCCTCTGGTCTCTGTCTCAGTAACAGTAGGGTCATGTGATCACACTGCAGGACCCGGCTATGATTGTAAGTGCTGAGAATTGAACTCAAGTCCTCAGGCTTGCACTGCAAGCACTTTATCAACTGAGCCAGCTTCCTAGACAGTCAGCTTATATTTTTATAAAGCAAAAAGGAAAATTGACAGGTATATATGCCTGATTGTAAAATAAAGGCATCCCTACAATAAGTAAAATATAATATATTTTATATATTTTATTGAAAATAATTTTTCATACAATATAGTCTAACCACAGTTTTCTTTCTCCCCACGCTTCCCACATTTTCTGCCCTTTCCCACTCACTCACCTCCAAAAACCTTTCTTTCATCCTCTTTAGAAAACAGCCAAGTAACCAACTGAATTTTTAATAAGTACAAGGAACACACATACACATGCTATAATGTAGTTTGGAAAGTTAGAAGTATCAGAAACTTAATATTTGTATGACTTAAAGTCTTCAATATTCAATATACATAAGGCAAGACTGTAAAGAATGTGCTGTTGATTTATTTATATTCTTGCCAATAACAAATTCTCTGGATCAGCTTTCCACTCTCCTCACAATCACGACACAAATCAAACCCACTAACATGGCAGCACACTGGTAACAGTGTTCTGTAGCAGGAAGGTCAAGCATGACTTCCTGAACCTTTGAATATGAAGAAAAAGGGAGCTGCATCATAGTTTGCATCTGAAATACACAGGAAAGAAAGACTGGTCATAAATGCGACCAAGAGACTAAAAGCATGAGTCTGAGAGAACAGACTCTTATAAGTTGTTGTCTGCCATTCACATGTGTGCTGAAGTATATGTGCTTACATGGATACACAAGCACCCACCCAGGCAAGCATAAGCACACTCAGTGTGTGTGTGTATACATATACATCTATACATACAATAAATGAATGTAAGGTTTTAAAATGTTACTATCTATATATGACTTAGCTCAGACAACATCCAGAACCGAAAATCTCAACCGAAATACATAGGGTGTTGCAATCACTTGTGCCAATAAAGATATGGTTTGATTCAGGGCAGAGTAAGAAGGGTGGGATTAAATGTCTACATTCTAGAACAGAAGCAAACGTGCCAATTCCATAGGCACAAAGTCAACTTAACTTTATATAATAAAACAAGACTCAAGGAATTGCTCTCAGGATCATTGCTAACAGTGCTATGAAGTTCAAGTTCAAAGACCTGCAGAATGGTTTTGTGTTATAAAGTGCTTTCTGTGTTCTACAGCCAAACTAGGACCAGAGACTAAGTTCAGCCGTAACATACCTTTAGCATAGACGACTTTGGGAGATGTAAGAAGCTAGCTTTTCTGTTATTATTGCCCTTCATGTCCTTTTCTTTCTCCTATTTGGTGTTCTCTTAGACCACATATAAAATTATAATCATCTTTGTATTAGGATACAACATGTGAGAAAATTTAAAATGTCTTGCTAGAAGAGAAACAGAAACTGAAGGGGTATTTCTTAGGGACTGATGATCTTTCTGTTGTTAAAGGGACCAGGAGTACAGAAATAAAGAAACATCTCCCCTATGATTCTAGGTATTCTGAGGAAACATTAAAGCCAAGACAACTGGTTTGCTTTCACATGCCTTTAAGCCTAGTGTGTGGTACGCAAAGTGTTCCCTGTTGGCTTTGGAAGGAGTGAGGCTGGTTCCTGGTATGACCTGGGAAAAGGATAGTTGTGTAAGTTCTTCTAAGCAACATCAGCAATTAAGCTATGTTATACATCTGAAAGATGCTGACTGAATGTATTGGCAGAGCCTATTTCCTCAACTTCCCAAGACACCTCTGAGGGCTTTCAAGTTCAGCTTCGCAAGGCTAATGAGGAACAGGGAGGGTCTTGACCAGATGCTGGGTCTCTGTCCCTTGACCTTAGAGTCATGAACATTTCTACTGACCTTCTTATATACTAAAGTTTACTAAAATATTGGGGGAGGGGACACTCTTTCTAAAGTACTTTGTACAAAATCACAGCTGACTTTCACCAAGACAGCTCTCACAATTGAACATTTTTTAGTTCAGTTTGATTCACTTGTATTATGCTTATGTGTATGAATAATCAAGTTCCTATGGCATCAGTGTTGTCATTGGTAAAAATAAATAGCACTTCTGTCTCTGATCTCCTGTCTGCTGATATATATAAATATATATCAGCAAGTAGAAAGTATTCCAAAGTACATTACATAATTCACATTATACAAATTTCAGCTATATAAACTAGGCTTGAAGTCACCACAGAGTGAAAAACAAGTGAACTTAACTTTTCCTAATGTCATCGTCTTTGGCAAAGAAAATAAAACAGGACCAATTCCAAAAAATGAGAAAGTTTGTGAAGGTTAGAAAATGCTGCCTTCCATTTCATATTTCAAAATTAGAAACGAAACAAAACAAACACGATCCAAGTAATTGTTCTCGCTAGCTCAGAGGGCCGCAGGATGGCTCCAAGGTGGGCAAAGTGCTTGTCGGTCCAGCCTGCTGTCTTCAATTAGATCCTCGACCCCACATGGTGGAAGGGCAGAACCAACTCTTGAGAGTTGTCTTCTGATTTTCCACTTGTATAATATGACCCACACAATGATAAAAATGAACCCCCTGCCCGGGTAAGCTATATTGTAAAATGAGAAATGGAAAGATGATTTTCTTCAATGGTTTGTTCCAGAATAACATTATTATAGTCTCTGCTTTAATATATGACTGCCACTTGGAAAAATGATTTTCTTCAATGGTTTGTTCTAGAATAACATTGTTATAGTCTCTGGTTTAATAAAAGACTGACACTGATTTTCCATCGATCGTTGAGAAGTCAGTATCTTCCATAAAATAGTTAAGTTCTCTTCATAGACATGATAAGAGTGATACTGTTATTACCATTCTGTTTCATATATATATATATATATATATATATAAAACATCTACGCCCACTTTGATGTATCAGCCATAATAAAACACAGCTAACAAAAGTATATCCATAGAGCAGTTCCAGAAAATGCTAATAAAGAAGATCAATTTGAGGTAATGCAAAAATCCTCAATTCAGAGCCACAAACAACTGAAGGAGCTCATCAATGCTGGTATCATTTCCATGATCAATAGTTCAATCACTGTGGTCATGATGGATCTGAAATAGACTTTTCACCTTCCAAGTCGTCTTCCAAGTACATTGTTAGAGTAAGTGAAGTATGGTTAAGATAAACAAGGAAAAACAGTTCCAAAAACATGACTTATAGCCTCAAATGGAAGAAAATTTATAGTTTTGGGGCAGGGGAATGACCATCCTCTGTAGTCTTCATTTGTAGAGTTTAGAATAATATCATATTTATAAATCTGTGCCGTGTACAAAGTATGGGAGAGGGGCTTGTGCCATGTATACTCCGGGTCAGCCTGAGAGCATGTGTGAGGCAGCAGACACTTACTAGGTGTAACATATGCAACACGGAATCCCAGTTCCTATCTCTACAAGCTTGTAGCCTGATGGCTCTTTCCATTAGAAAGGAAAATGGAAAAAGAATCATCTTTAGGGAAATGGCCACATCGTGGGTATTTGGAAATAGAAAAGAGGAATGAGTGCATTTAAGATGTTGGGAACCACAAGTGTGTAAGGGTGATTAGTCAGTTCCATTACAATGAAAGTATGAGCAGATAAGAAATATTTATAAATAATATGTGTCAAGTTTTAAGGTTTTTTTTTCTTTCTCTTTTATACTGCTAATATGACTTTCATCTGTGACTTTGCGATTTGGCAAGAATCCATAGCTGGTTACTACTCCATCATCCTAGCTACACTGCCAGAAGCTGAGTGCTGATAGAAGTCTCCAGGACAGCACTCTTTATCAGGAAGCTGGTTTTTAATGCATATTGAA
This sequence comes from Apodemus sylvaticus, assembly GCF_947179515.1. NCBI lineage: Eukaryota > Metazoa > Chordata > Mammalia > Rodentia > Muridae > Apodemus > Apodemus sylvaticus. The sequence goes on from NC_067473.1 coordinate 107,671,348, forward strand.
CCAACCTGATCAATTGTTAGGTGTTAGGTAGCTCCAGTTACGTCCTAGCATCAAGCCTCATAGGAACAGTGGGATTAGCTGTGTAGTCCTATTCTGTTTTCCATTAAGTTTTCTAAAGATAAAACAGTCCCATTATTAAAATCACACAAGTTGACTGAAATAGAAAAAATGGGGGGAGGATAAATGAAAGAATGAAGATTACCTCCCAAAGCAATGAATTTTCAGGAGTAGCCTCACAGATGCTCATGGAAGATGCTAGTACATTTTCCTTTATACCTGTTCACCTTACTCCCTTGAGACTCTCTTTATGAACCTGGAGCTAGCCTCATAGATCTGTCTTGTCCCTCTCCACACCAACAATACAGAAGAGAAAGGTACACTTTTAAAGCATGCACATCAATTTTTCAAATAACGTGCATATTTTCCTACTGACTTGATACTATGTACTTCATACAAAGTATATTAAAATTTCAAGCAAAGGTCCAGATACTAACTTTCATAGAACAAATACCTCATCTGTTTTATATGCACAGACATTTTGGATCTATTGTCAGGTGAGCTTGTGTCTCTGAGTGCTTTTCCTCTTAAATCTGCCTGCATGAAAAAGGGCTCCACTCAATTTGTCTCCTTTAGAAGAGAATGAGAAAACTCTGAGGACTGTCTTGGAAACTACTCACTCTGTATGCCTGCCAATGAGAGGAGGTGTACAGTCTCCAGGTAAATATTTTCCTTTCTATAAATTAATATTGTCACACTTAGAAGATAATTTACCTTCCCACATATGTAGGCCTTTGGAGGAACCATATGCAGGTCAAAGGAAACATGAGAACTCACAAGCTAGTGTAGATTTTTCCAACCACATACACCTGGTATCTTAATGACCTCTCATTTATACATTAAGGAGTTCCTGTGACATAGCAGCAGTTGCCTTGTGATAGTGCTGGCAGGTGTCTAATTGCAGTAACTATGGAGATGGGTTTGAATATTTTGTAGGGGTTCATTTTTAACTTTTAGTTGGGCTAGATAGTGACATTTTTCACTCAAAGGAAGTAAACCCACAACTGAATCCAGAGAAGATGTCAAGATATTAGAGACCAGAAAACTCTATCATTGACCAATAGCGAGGCCTAATATTACCTTATGAATCTTAAATTGGACAATTTTCTAAAAAGTGACTTACCCATGTAGAAAAATTATAAATATCTGAAGACTAAAGACAGGGATCTCGTGTGGAAGAAGTGTGCTATTCCCCATAGACTAAAGCTATCAGCTGTATTTCTAAACACTGACTTTTTAAACAACACTTTCTGATCATGACAGGTACTAATGAGTAAGAAATAATGAATGCGATAGAGGAGAAAATGTAGGTTTTTCTTGACTTTAAAGCCCTGTCTTCCAGTACCTATGAAGATATTCTATTTTAGAATAGTCTTTTCTGATTCAGTCAAATTTAAGATGAGGCCTTATTCAAGTGGAATGTCCCCAGATCCAATGCTGCTGGTCTCACAAAAGAAGAAACCACTCATATGTACAGAAGTAGGAGACTATTGAAAGAAGAAGACGAAGAAGGAGAGAGTTAAGTATTTGGAGGTGAAAGTGTATTGGAAACAGATCACCAGAAGCTGAGAAGAGTCGAGGAAGAATTTCTGCTATAGGTTTAAGACTGAGCATGGTCTTGTCAATAACTAGGTTTGGGGATTTAGGATCCTCAGAACTGGGAGAACACATTTTGTTGTTTTTAGCCACCTTTTTTTATGGGTCTGTCTTTATAGCATGACCAGAAGACAAATACAATGCGACACACATATGCCCCATTTCTCGAAAATGAGGCATAATACATACACTTTCTGTCTGTCTGTCTCTATGTATGTATATATAGATATACATATTTGCATGTTTGTAGCTTTAGTTTTATTTGATCCAAAGACATGAGTGTTTGCTACATTTTATGATAAACATGATTAAGAGTTATAACAAATATAATATGGCAAAAGTATTTTTATTTATTTTCTCTCTCAAGTTGTTAGTGAAAAAAAAAATCACTCAATTTCCAAGATACATTACTAAGAGTTTGATAAAATACCATTAAAACCAATACTAAGAAAAATTTTAGTGAGCCAAGGACAAACTTTCCAGAATGTTTAGTTTCTCTAATGACTCCTAATTTGAAATTTCTAAAGATAAAAATGTAATCAATTTAGTGAGAGGGGAAGAAAACAAGGACTCATGAGTGTTGAGAGATAAAGAGACAGAAAGACAGAGACAGTACATACACATAGATGCACGCACGCACGCACGCACGCACGCACACACACACACACACACACACACACACACAGAGAGAGAGAGAGAGAGAGAGAGAAAGAGAGAGAGAGAGAGAGAGAGTATAAGATATGATGGGTCTTAAATGTTTTCAGTGCTCTGACTTATTGGCAGGAACTGTCTGTGATGTCTGCTTCCATGCAAGGAAAGGAAGTGCATGGGAGAGGAAGGAGACTCACGGTGGTGTCATGGGTCTTACACATCAGGTAATGTGAGCTGTCAGTCACTGATGAGAGAAGAGAAAAGAGGAGAAAAAATGAGAACTACAAAGTGCCAAGGAGCCTCTGGCTTTCTTATTTACTGGGAACATAGATGACTTGGGTAAAACTCTGTATCAAAGGTGGGGAAACATTCTAGGAGCTACTGCCTGGATATTGAAATTCCGGCAACTTGGACAACCAAGGTACAATAAAGGGATATCAGACATAGTAGCTTACTGCTTTGGCTAACTCCAGTGAGTTTTATATTGCACACCAACTCCATCATTTCCCTTGCTATGCAGCTGACAGATTCTATCTATAAATCTCAATGCTATTTTTTCTCAATGGAATTTTACATGTTAATAAACTCAAGTTATATTTTTGCTTTAATGAAATGAGAAAGCAGAGCCATTTTTAATTTTTCCAGCCCTAAACAGAAAACAAAAAGACAAATATTTAAATACTAATTATTATCCTTGTCTGTCAAAATCAAGTTCCAAAATTTTGAAATGCATATGTATCTTTTGAGATACATATTTTAAAATTTTGGGAAACCTGTGGAGCTATCCACCAAATCCAAAATTAAAAGTTACCTAGAGCTTCTAAGATAAGGATGGAAACAAGTCTTTTGGGAAGAAAACTTTAATTCAGTAAACAATGTTTCTGACATAACATCATTAATATAACTATCAAACTATCCTAAACAAACTGGCATTTAAATATATTTAGTTTTAATATATATTAATCTTATATATGTAACATACACACACACACACACACACACACACACACACCTAGGCAAGATATATAGATGTATATTTGTCTTATGTATACATATATGTATATGTTTATTTATATGTACATTCATATACATATATAATATACATATTGACAAGACCATGCTCTGCCTAAAATTTATAGTGGGAATTCTTCCCCCACTTCCCAGCTTCTGGTGATCTGCTTCCAATGCTGTTACTGGACTTTCACCCCAAATTCTTCACTCTCTGCTTCATCTTCCCCTAATACACTGTATCTAGGAGTGGTTTGTTTCTCTTGTGAGATCAGTCACATTGGGCATGTATGTAGTTTTATTAAATGTTCACATATATATGAACATTTAATAAAAGAATACATGATAATGCTGTTCTAAGACAGGGGTTAAGGAAAAGAAATATTCTTGCAGAATATCTTTTTGAGTTGTGTTTCTGCTTTCTGCCTGGCAATAAAAAGAAGACTTGTGGTCTACCAGTATGAGAGAGAACACTGGCTTTTTTTGGATAACAGGCAATCAAGAGCATAAGTTCAAACCTCAATAACTGGGGAGATCACCTGTCCCTCCAGTCCCAGGAGGTTCACCTGTCTTTCCTGGGTTGGCTACAACCTCCCTTCTCAAACCTCACTCTTAAAATGTTTGAAGAATTTGTTGTCTGGAAACAATAACTTCTGCCCTAAGACCCCAATGTGAAATGGTCCCTAGGATCTTCAGAAACTGAGAGGGTGGAAGGCAGCAGTGTGCTTGATCATTCAAGGATCCTCACAAAGATGATGATTCCTATGCTGTGAAAGCGAGTCTGGGCCTGGAGAGCTGGATCTGCACATGCTAGGCCCCAGATGAGAGAGAGAGAGAGAGAGAGAGAGAGAGAGAGAGAGAGAGAGAGAGAGAGAGGTGTGTGTATGTGTATGTGTGTGTGTGTGTGTGTGAGAGAGAGAGAGACAGAGAGAGAGAGAGAGAGAGAGAGAGAGAGAGAGAGAGAGAGAGAGAGAGAGAAACAGAGAGAGGGGGAAGGGGAGGAGGGAGTTGAGGAGAGGGAGAGGAGAGATATGAACAAAAAGAAATAGAAATATAACCTAAGATCCCCCACTATTGAGAACATGGAAGAGTGAGAGGAGATAGAGATGAAGACAAATCCCCTATGAGACAAACTTTACATATCACATGTAGCTTAGACTGACATAAAACAACACGCTCTAGAAGATGACAACTTCTAGACCACAACTTGTGACTATTTTGCTTCCATCTCCTGAAATTTAGCATTATAAAAATGTTCACCATTGTAGTAATTGTAGTTTAATTGTTAATTAAAACAAGTTAGAACAATTGTGTGAAGAACAGTTTTAATGAAAGGTTATCTAGTTAGGTTGGGCTGGGAGCAAGCATGTGGGGATTGCTTTCATTGTATTTATTCATGTTGAAAATCAGACCCTGTGATGAGGACACCATTCTTTCTTTTTTAATTTATTGTTTTACACTCCAGATTTTATTTTCCACCCACCATCCCATACCTCCTCCTCGTTCCCCTATCTCCATGAGCATGTCCCCACCACCCATCCCCACTCCCACCCTACCTGATCTCTAAACTCCCTAGGGCCTCCAGTTCCTTGAGTATTAGGTGCATCTTCTCTGACTAAACCCAGATCCAGCAGTACTCTGCTGTATATGTGTTGGGGGCCTCAGATCAGCTGGTGTATGAGAGGTCCCTGGGGTCCAGATTAATTGAGACTCTCATCCTCCTACAGGGTTCCTTCAGCTTCTTTCAGGCTTTCCCTAATTCAACAGCAGGGGTCAGCAGCTTCTGTCCACTGGTTCAGTGCAAATATCTGCATCTGACTCTTTCAGCTACTTGTTGGGTCTTCCAGAGTGACTAGATCCCTTTTTGTGTGTGCTCCACAGCCTCAGTAATAGTGTCAGGCCTTGGGACCTCCCCTTGAGCTGGATCCCACTTTGGCCCTGTTGCTGGACCTTCTTTTCCTCAGCCTCCTCTCTATTTCCATCCCCATAGTTCTTTCAGACAGGAATAATTATGGGTCAGAGTTTTGACTGTGGGATGGCAAACCCCTCCCTCATTGGATGACCTGTCTTTCTGCTTAACCTGGTCTCTATAAGTTCTTTCTCCCTACTGTTCAGCATTTCATCTAAGGTCTCTGCCTTTGAGTCCTGAGAGTTTCTCACCTCCCAGGTCCCTAGTGCAATATGGAGGATTCCCCCCACCTCTTACTTCCTGAGGTTGCCTGTTTCCATTTTTTCTGCAGGCCTTCAAGGCTTCAGTCCTTTTCCTTCACCCAATACCAAATTAAGTTCCCCTCTGCACCCCCACCTCCTGTCTACTTTCTATCCTAAATCCCTCTCTCCCTCCCCCATTGTGGTTGCTCTCTTTTCCCTCTCAAGTGGGGCTGTGGCGTCCTCACTTGGGCCCTTCAGCTGGTTGACCTTTTTGAGTTCTGTGGGCTGTATCTTGGGTATTCTGTACTTTTTTTTTTTTTGCTAATATCCACTTATTAGTGAGTACATACCATGCATGTATTTTTGGGTCTGAGTTACCTCACTCAGGATGATATTTTCTAGTTCCACCCATTTGCCTGCAAAACTCAGGATGTCCTCATTTTTAATAGCTTAGTAGTATTTTACTGTATAAATGTAATGACTTTTTCTGTTTCCATTCTTCTGTTCTAGAACATCTGGGATGTTTTTAGCTTCTGGATATCACAAATAAGGCCACTATGAATGTAATGGAACATGTGCCCCTATGGAGTGATGGGGCATCTTTTGGGTATATTCCCAATGGTATTGCTGGGTCCTTAGATAGATCTATTTCCAAGTTTCTGAGGAACCTCCAGATTGCTTTTCAGAGAAGTTGTACAAGTTTGCCATCCCACCAGCAATGAAGGAGTGTTTCTCTTTCTCTACATTTTTGCCAACATGTGTGGTAACCTGAGGCCTTGATCTTAGCCATTCTGATTGGTGTAAAGTAGAATGTCAGGGTCTTTTTGATTTGCATTTCTCTGACCACTAAGGACTTTAAACATTTCTTTAGGTGCTTCTCAGCCATTCCAAATTCCTCAGTCAGTTGTGAATTCTTCATTTAGTTCTATACCATTTTTTGATGACACGATTCTTAGACAAGAGATCTGGAACTCTGTGACAATGGAAAAGCCAGTTGAGCTCAGGGAAGCATGCATCTTTTCTTTCTTCTTCTGACTTTGGATAAATGGAATCAGTTCTCTGATGCTCTTGCTCATATGACTTCTCGGCTATGATGGACTGCAACCTGGCATTGGACACTAAAATTAATCCCTTCTCACCTAAGTTGCTTTTATTGGGGAATTTTAACACCTCATAAAATAAAACTAAAAGAAGTCAGCATGCACACCTTTATGCAGTTTGGATCAAACCTACTAATTTATGGATAAGAACTTTACCAATGTGGCTCTACCTCTCTGTCTCAGCCTATCTTTTAGATGTAACCCCAATTTTAGTGGAATTGAGTTCAGTGCTCAAGGTTGCAAAATTGCAATTTGTCAACAAATAGTTAGAATATGTCACCAGTATCACAAAATTTAAAGGAATTCCACATATTTTGAATATACAAGTTTGGAGCAATCTTTTAACTAATAACAGAAGATGAATGTCCATACTGTTTGCTGCTATATTTGGTGTAATTTTAATTTACATAATTGTAATGTTTAAAGATTCACACATCTTAGGGCTTGAAATTATTGAGCTAATGTCTAAATCAGGTTCATTTGTCCAGAAATAAATAAGGAAAAAGAATGGGAGGAATTTTATCTGGCAACAGTAGAAAACAGGTAATGTTTCAAAGTTGTAAGAAATGCTAAAAGATGGTGCCCAGTGGCTTGATCTACTATGTACAGGGCCACAACTGGCACAGGGCCTGTGCCTTACAGAAATGCTCTTCCTGATTAATGTTCATTGCTTTAGGAATGCATGAGCTGGATCTAAAGGCTACAGTCAATGAAGTCAAGGGGTAGGCCTGCTTTTTTTCTTTTCCTTCTTCTTTTTTTTTCTTTTAAGCACATGAAGACAAGGTGTTGAAGTTGCTCTCTTCCAGCAAAATAAAGCATGACTCTGCCCATACTGAACTATCTATAGAATGATGACCACACACATGCTTAAAGAAATACATGGCTTCAGCTTTGGCTTGGTGTCCCTAGAACATTACAGAAGAAAACTGAAAACAAGGAGATACCAAACAGAAAAGTAGCCTCACAAAAGAAACACAACTGGTTAGTGATGAAATTGGAATGGAGTGTCTGCCACATATCGGAGGTCAAAACTGGCAAGGACAGAGTTAAAGGCAGCACTCCAGAGCAAGCACTTTGTGAATTTAAGGGCAGAGAAAAATAAATTGCTCTGGTAATGATTTTTTTTTAAATCATGTACTTTCAATGAATACACACAGAGAAGAAAAGAATCTGCCCAGGAAAATGACAGCTGCAGCTGGTGATGAGGCCTAGGAAATAGCTGAATTACCAATTACCTTCCAATAAGCATTATGAAGAAAAAGCTGGACCATTACCCTAACAAATTAGCATAATTCCTGATATGATTTTAGACTCAAATTGTATTAAAAAATGGCAAAAGGAATTTGGTGATTCCTAAGCTATGCAAAACACCTCTGACAGAAAAAAAAATAACCTGTTTATGCAAAAACACAAGGAAAAAGTGTGGAGATGTCTGGAAAGAAATCCTGAGCCATTTGAGTTAAGGCCATGAATGATTCAAGATGTTAAAAATGAAACCATTGTAAATATGATTATGTGGCTGGCAGCAGAAAGAAGAGAAAATGAAAATAAAGTTAAAAATACCTGTGATATACCTGAAGGAGGAAAAAAATCTCATTTTCTTTTTCAACCAGATATCAATATTTCTGTCTCAAGACAAAAGGGAGGTAAAACATCTTTTTAATAATATCTTAGGGTCAGAGAGATGCTCAGTAGATAAGAGAACTTGATGATCAGTTCCCAGCACCAGCATATGGTGACTCACAACATCCTGTAAAGTCCTCTCCTCTCCCTCTCCCTCTCCCCCTCCCCCCCTCTCTCTCCTGAATGAACAAAAAAAAAAAACCCAAAATAACATTTTTTAAAAAATTAAGTTAACTGAGAGGTACTTTTAATTTAATTTTAAAATAAAAATGCTTACTGATTGTTATTTCAAATATTAAGCCAAGTACAGTAATTTGGACCATTAAATTTTAAAAGTGTTTATTGGTGTGTGGTTTTTCAAAATTCTGCATTGAGAATAGAAGAAACGAAGGTGGGAGTAGAAATCTTGTGACAGTTCATCATGTTTGTAATCAAATCATTCATACACAAGCTATCTACACCTTTCTAAGCCATCATGAATTAGTCTGCTAATCTTTGCAAGGCACACATCCTATGCCTTGGCAGACCTTGTGTTCAGTATGTTGGGTCTACTGCAGGACATGGAAGTAGCTCTGGAGACTCCTGGAGACACTCTGTGGGAAACGCTAGTACCCAGCAATAAGAAGGTGCATCACATCAAAACCATGCAGGTTGCCTCTGACCTGCAGCCTCCATAAGCACCAGGGCCAACTCCTTTACAGTCAGCATTTGTCATTTTGAATGGAAACCTAGAGTGCTGGCTTCTGCTAGACAAGCTCTTCTGACTCCTCAGTTGAGGAGCCATGTTGTTTTTATTATCTTCCTGGGGTGGATCACAGTTTCAAGTACAGGTTAATATTAAATAAGAACTCATAGATGAGGATGGCCAGCGTCCCATCTGCTAAAATTTGTACAACAAACACTTCCATCTGAGAGGCTCAGGAATGGCTCTCTTTAGAATTATGCTGTTTGAGGTTATGTAAGGCAATATTTATGAAAGTGTACAACAGAATTTGAAAATCTGTCCTTCACCCTTCCAAAGGTACCCTTCCTGTCAGTTCCTGTACTTCTCCTATCTGACATTGCTTCTACTTTATTAGCCTGTGTGCTTGTGTGACTTTAGATATCTGATAAGCCTAGGATGAACCACTGAGAGGAAATAGGATGGTGTGTTTATTTGTCTTTTTTTTTCTGAGAATGACTTTATTTGCTTAATGTGAATATCTTCAGTTGCACCCATTTCCCTGTAAACAGCAGAATTTCATTTATCTATATGCCTGGAAAAAAAAAGATACAGTGTGTATATAAACCATGTTTTCACTACCTGTTCCTCTGTTCTTGAAAATTTAGATTACTTCAACAACAATAGCAATGGAGAACAACCATGCAGCCAACATACTACTCTGGTATGCTGACTTACCCTCTTATGAGAAATACTCAGGAGTGATATGGATGGGAAATGTTTAGATATTTGAGGAACCACCACACCAATTTCCCATAGTAACTAGATTAGTTTGCATTCCTACCAGCAGTGTTTAGGAGGTTCCATTTTGCTCTAGTCCTTTAGAGGGCTTGTTTTCATGATACAGTTGTTTTGACTGCAATGAGATGGAATCTGAATGTATTTCTAATTTGCATTAGTATGATGGTTAATGTATCCACTGGCCTTCAGTTTCTTATCACCATAATTCCCTCTACCACGTCCACTGTTGAGCAGGTATGATCAGTACCAGTCCTTACCCTTGCCCTGCATGTTATAATCAAGGTCATTGTCAGACAGAATGCTGTTACAGAATCTCTCACTCTTTTTATATCCCATATTCTCCAAGTACCCACTTATATGGAGAAATCTTTGAGGTCACTCTGTCCTTGTCTGTCTCTGTTTCCAGGGTCCCATTAGGATTTTGTAGGACCATGTCCTATCTAATGCACTTCTACTTGGATTGTTGGCTAGAATCATCTTTTGAGAGACACTGAAATACACTGAAATCAAAATCTTGAAATTAGGAAGTAGTAGATTCCTTTTACTCTAGCACATGGTAATACTGTCATGATTATGTATTTCTTAATGTTTGGCATGTTAGGCCCCAAGAAAATACAAAGTGCCCTTTGAAAACATGCATGCAAAGCTAGAGAGATGGCACAGCAGTTATAAGCAATGGCTTCTTTTTCAGATGTCTACAAGAATCTTTCTCCAAGTACCTCCATGATGACTCACAACTGTCTGTAAGTCCTGATTTATGTGAAACACAAACTCTCATACAACAGAGCATGTGTGTGCTATGAAATATTAGCATATTAAATCAGGGAAAGTAGAACGGGAGCTGGTGTAGATGGTTCGTCTTTGAATGTTTTTAATTACACATGTAAGGAATTGATTCTTGCCTTCTTTTATTCTCTGTGCCAAATTGTGAAAGTCATGTATCAATGTCATTTTGACCCACACAAACTTAATTAGCTAAATTACTCTATTTGGCTTAATCACTTATTTTTTTGTCAAAGAAATGATTCTATTTTCTTCTTGTAAACAAATCTGAAAATATCTCCAGGCTTATCAGGGCAAGTTTTTAACCTGGATAGAAGATTGTTATAATTCAGTGAAATGAGATAATTAGGTTATATTCTGACTAAGGATAATAGTCATCTGTCATTAAACTATTATTATAGCTGTTCTCTTTAGTAAAGACAGCAAGTTCTGCCCATGAAATAAACACACATTTCAGACAGTCCTGAACATTTCTTAACATGGAAGAGAGTGCATTTTACAGTGCCACTACAGCTTTAAGACATTACTCAAATTGCAGTTCTGCATCATAACTAGTTTATATTTTTTGAACAATGATAAATACTAAAGCAGGGCATTTTAAAGAATACAAAGTTTACTTGTTGTAGAGATAGAAATGAGCAAGGAATGCTGTCTATGGTTATGTCAGTTAGGCTTTTCATTGCTGTGAAGAGATACCGTGACCAAGGCAATTCTTATAAAAGACATTTAATTGGGGTAAGCTTACAGGTTCGGTGGTTCAGTCCATTATCATCATGGCAGGAAGCATTGGAGTGTTGAGACAGATATGGAGCTTTAGGAACTGAGAGTTCTACATCTTGTTCTGAAGGCAAACAGGAGAAGACTGGCTCCCACCTGGCAAGGAGGAGGGTCTCAAAGCCTATATCCCCATAGTAACACATTTCCTCCAGCCAGGACACACCTCCTAATAATGCCACTTCCTAGGCCAAGCATATTCAAACCAGCACCATGACCTTTCAAGTCATTTTTGACAGGAAGATGTAATCAGAAACACTTTGTCCAAGCAGTAAGGGAACAGCATACAGTTAATAAATAGGCTGTGTGCCAAAGAAAATTTATCCCCAAGTGCCTCAAAAGGAGCTTCTGGTATCCATGGGCAGAGCACGTGGGTATCTGTTCTCTCTCTTCCTCTCTCTCTCCCTCTCCCTCCCCTCCCCCAGTCTCTTTAGTTCCCCTTCCCCCTGGCTTGTGTATGTTTAGGAATATCTCCTTTGAAACAGCATCTCTCATTGGCTAGAAACTAGCCAAACAGTCTAAGCCACCATGCCAATGAGCTCTAGGGTTCCACCTAGGAACACTTGCCCAGAGCTAGAATCATGATCAGGCACCACCACAAGGCAAGTGTTTTCCTGAATGAGCCATCCTCCCAGTCCAGTGTTGTACTTTTGGAGATTTTAAGATTCCTTGGATCCTAGAATATTTAGGAATAGAGACTGTAGTGGTGAAATGCGGTCTATCCACCTGTGGGTTCTTAATATGGTTGAGGCCAAACCTCTAGGTTAGAGATTTTAATAACTGTTCATTACATCAAGAAACAGACAGTGTAACTGTGGGTGAGACTGAGCACTAAGAAGCCATACTGTGTTTCAGCATAAAGTGCCTTCTGACGTAATGCAGTCCTCTTGTTTTGTATTTGGAAAGGACTCCTTTGACCATGATTCAGTTTTTATGAGCACAGTAGACCTCAGATTGTAACACTGTCTTGGAAAATAATACTTAGGTTATTATGTTATTATATAGATAGCCTATTATTGAATGTCAGAAACTCAACCAGCAGTTCTTTTTGTCTTCTTACTTTATATTGGGTATTACCAACACTCAGAGTAAGGAATGGACTAAACATACTTAACATCTATTTTTATTGTAACATACATGGCATTTTATGTCCGGAATAGTTTTTGTAATCACTAAAGTGTTTATATTTTAGTAAAATTAGTTCAAGGGATTCAACAGCAGTTGCAAAGTGTAGCTCTTCTGTCACACCATCTAGAGCATAATAAGAAACAGTCTCCATCCCCTCTGGATCCACTCTTAAAAACACACCCAAAATATTAAATGATATGGTATGAAAATAAAGAACTTATACCTTAAAAATGTATTTCTGTTATCTTTTATTTATGGGTATACCTGTGGGTTTGTACATGGCTATAGGTATCATTGCTTGCACATGTGGAGGCCAGAAAAGTGTATCATATCCCCTAGACTCCATCTGCAGCTGACCTATAACATACACTAAAGCACACACAGGTCTTCTTGTAAAGAGCCTTTATGTTCAGGATGTTTCCTCTGTCTGCATGTGGCTCTGTCTGTGATCCTGCATAACTGGCTCTCTTAGCCTTGGGATGCCATAATAAAGCCACCTTTGACCTGCTGTCACTGTCTATGCCAGGGGGCATCTCTCTCTTGTTATTTACAGTCACATTCCTTTCCTTGTTTGGGGTACTTCACTGATCACCTGTATGCTGCTTGCTTTTTGATCCTCTGTCCCTGCTCACCAGGCTTCCAGCACTTGCAGGGTAGGATCAATTTGTGACACATTCATCAGTGTCACCCCTTGCCAGGAGAATGTTCAACATAGAGTAGGCACTTGATAATGAATGTATCAGAGTAATGAGAGTGATGTTGGTAATTACAGAATTATCAACATATTATCATGTCTTAATGGAAAAAGCCTTTTTTAGTGCTTAGAGTATCTTAATGCATTTAAACAGATAATCATCATTATTATTCTCACTTTATAAAGAAAGACACTGAACTACAGAGCTAAGTGAGTACCAAGTCATGATGCTAATGAGTTGTTGGCTGGTGAGTCAATTCTTGGGCTTCCAGCTCAGGCTACTTGAAACTTTTTGCAATTGTGATCTGGTTTTGAAGCATAAATTTTTATAAGAGGCTAAGAGTGATATGTGTGTGTGTGTGTGTGTGTGTGTGTGTGTGTGTGTAATAGGTATACCAATCAAACACTGAGGACAAATTATAAATAAACTCATTTTAAGGTAATCTTAATACACATATAGTTTTACTAACACTAATCTAATAAAGTGCCATCTAAATGTATACAAGTTAAAAGCAGACTGAGGAATAATGTGAGGAAGGCACAGTCTCTATTTTCTGTCCTTGAATCATTATTTCTGTAAAAGCTGAAAATTCCATGTTCAGTGAAAACACTGCAGTTCATGACACACACCATGCTAGTGCCTCCTCCTGTGTTCCATGCAGCTGTCATTGGCGGTGCATGGTGTGAGGGCACGTGCAGAACCCAGGGCTCCTGTGCAGAGTTCAGACCTGACAGGGCAAGAAAGTCACATGATGCAATATGGCAAATGATACCATAAGCACATGAGATGAATTATGTTTGGTTTTGAATTAACTTTTGTTTAGTACACATTCATAAACCTTTTACTGTCTCCAACTTATTTGCACCCACACTCTCAGTGAGAAACGTGTCATAGTGATCCAGAGTTTGAGAACACAGGTGCCACCCTCACAAACCTTGCTGCCTGTTGTTACTCTTACTGCTATAAAACTCTTTATATATAAAGGTGAATAAAAATTTAGAAATCAATTGGTAAATATATATAAAAAGTGCAATCATAAAATGCAAAACCAAAATCTAAGGATGATAAAGCATCAACGACATATGAAGACCACACTTCATGACAATAACATTTTAGACCTTTTTGAGGGATATCAGGGTCACAATGCATCTTTATGATTGTGAAGTAATTGAATTATTTCGATTCCCATTTGCTTCCAAATGAATGAGACTCAGATTATGATTTTTTTTTTTTTTTTTAGTTTTGGTACAATTACTGGGGAAAGGGGATTATCCCTAATCTATTTTTTCTAATGCTAGACTGCTAATGCCCCAGCTGTGCTCCAACTGTACTTGCAGCTTGAGGCTTCCTGGGCTATTTCTGTTCCCTCAGCATGTCCTCAGTGTCTATTCCAGTTCGGCACACACTGCTGGCTTATCGAGTCTACTGGGGACCTCCTGTCCTCTCTAGTTTCCTTTTCCTACCCTCCTTTCACCTTGTCCTCTCTTATTCTGCTGGTGGTGCCTACCTGCTACTCTAAGCCCCATAACTGAAACACCATCTACTTCTGTTCTCCCTGGTGATTGCCTGTAGCTATTTCTATTTAACCAGTAGCTGGAAACTGGGGAACAAGATTTACATGGCGTCACTTGGTGTATGTGAGGATCTACTCATTGGTGGCAACCAGATCTTGAGGGCCAGTATTCAGCATTAGAATACATTAGAAGCAATCATCCCCCTACATGCAAGTTATAATGGTTACTTAGGATACATTTCAAAATGGGACACAGAATACATGTGTACAGATTCAGTTAATCTTACAAAATGCATCCAATAAGTATATATGAGGACATTTAGATTGAGTTTCATTTTTGAATAAGCTTCATAGAAAAACTCAGCTGTCCAGGGAAAATTGGCAATGTTTAGAGAAGATGGTGATGTTAGAAATAGAGAAGAGCTTTCAGATATACCTTGAAATATAATCTGGAAATCTGAGACACTTGTGTCTTCCTGAGGTTGGTTCTTGATCCCCTTAATATTATTTATAAGATACCTAGCTATGACCTCTGTGAATTACAGTGAGGCTAGACTGACAGGATTTTCTCTGCCACCACATGTCTACCTCTCCCTTGAGGTAGCCAGGCCTGTTGTGAACTGAGTTGGACTGGAGGGAGGGTTTATTGGTGGGGGGTGATTAGGTGGCCATGGTAGGGGTGTGGGAAGATGTTTCTGTCCAGCACAACCTGGTTGCAAATGCAGCTGCATGACACTGTTTAGACTGTGGGAGCATCATCACCATGAATAATGCATCTCTGGTTGTCTAGTATATCATAGTGTTGTTCTTTCTTGTATGTTTTGCCCTTTTCTTTTTTTTTTTTTTTGCACTGTAATCATTTTATTTATTCATTTATTTGTTTTTCATTTACATTGCAAATGATTTCCCCTTTTCTGGGTCCCCACTCCCCGCAAGTCCCATAAGCCCTCTTCCGTCCCCCTATTCTTCCATCTACCCCTTCCCACTTCCCTGTTCTGGAATTCCCCTATACTCTTGCACTGAGTCTTTCCAGAACCATGGCCCACTCCTCCATTCTTTTTTGACAACATTTAATTTGTTGATTATGTCCTGGGTATTCAAAGTTTCTAGGCTAATATCCACTTATCAGTGAGTGCATACCATGATTGATCTTTTGAGTCTGGGTTACCTCACTTAGTAAGATGTTCTCCAGCTCCATCCATTTGTCTAAGAATTTCATGAATTCATTGTTTCTAATGGCTGAACAGTACTCCATTGTATAAATATACCACATTTTTTGTATCTATTCCTCCGTTGAAGGACACCTAGGTTCTTTCCAGCTTCTGGCTACTACAAATAGGGCTGCTATGAACATAGTGGAGCATGTGTCCTTATTGAATGCTGAAGAATCCTCTGGATATATGCCCAGTAGTGGTATAACAGGGTCCTCAGGAAGTGACATGCCCAGTTTTCTGAGGAACCGCCAGACTGATTTTCAAAGGGTTGCACCATCTTGCAATCCCACCAGCAGTGGAGGAGTGTTCCTTTTTCTCCACATCCTCGCCAACACCTGCTGTCTCCTGAGTTTTTGACCTTAGCCATTCTGCCTGGTGTAAGGTGAAATCTCAGGGTTGTTTTGATTTGCATTTCCCTAATGATTAATGATGTTGAACATTTCTTAAGGTGTTTCTCAGCTCTCCGAAGTTCTTCATGTGAAAATTCTTTGTTTAGCTCCGTACCCCACTTTTTAATGGGGTTATTTGGATCTCTGGGTTCTACTTTCTTGAGTTCTTTGTATATATTAGATATTAGCCCTCTGTCGGATTTAGGGTTGGTGAAGATTCTTTCCCAGTGTGTTGGTTGCCATTTTGTCCTTTTGACGGTGTCCTTTGCCTTACAGAAACTTTGTAGTTTTATGAGGTCCCATTTGTCAATTCTTGATCTTAGAGCATAAGCTATTGGTGTTCTATTCAGGAACTTTTCCCCTGTGCCCATGTCATTCAGGGTCTTCCCCAGTTTTTTTTTAATTAGTTTCAGTGTGTCAGGTTTTATGTGGAGGTCCTTGATCACTATTTGCAGATGATATGGTCGTATACTTAAGTGACCCGAAAAACTCTACTAGAGAACTCCTACAGCTGATAAACAACTTCAGCAAAGTGGCTGGCTACAAAATCAACGCAAGCAAATCAGTAGCCTTTATATATTTAAAGGATAAGCAGACTGAGAAAGAAATTGGGGAAATGACCCCCTTCACAATAGCTACAAACAACATAAAGTATCTTGGGGTGACTCTAACCAAACAAGTGAAAGACCTATATGACAAGAACTTCAGATCTCTGAAGAAGGAAATCGAAGAAGATCTCAGAAAATGGAATAACCTTCCATGCTCGTGGATTGGCCGGATTAATATAGTTAAAATGGCCATCTTGCCAAAGGCAATCTACAGATTTAATGCTATTCCCATAAAAATCCCAACCCAGTTCTTCATAGAGCTAGAAAGAGCAATTCTCAAATTCATCTGGAATAACAAAAAACCCAGGATAGCTAAAACTATTCTCAACAGTAAAGGAACTTCAGGGGGGTTCAATATCCCAGACTTTAAACTCTACTACAGAGCAATAGTGATAAAAACTGCATGGTATTGGTACAATATCAGGCAAGTGGATCAATGGAATAGGATTGAAGACCCAGAAATGAACCAACACACCTATGGTCACTTGGTCTTCGACAAAGGGGCTGAAAGCATCCTGGAAAAAAGATAGTCTTTTCAACAAATGGTGCTGGTTCAACTGGAGGTCAGCATGCAGAAGAATGCGCATTGATCCATTCTTACCTCCTTGTACTAAGCTCAACTCCAAATGGATCAAGGACCTCCACATAAAACCTGTTTTGCCCTTTTCTATACCAAATTTGTCCCAAATTTCCTGGAAAGGAATTGAGAGCATTATTAGAGAAGGACATGACGTTGATGTCTACTAGAAAGAAACTGATCTGGCCCTGGCCAAGCAGTTAAACCAGGCATAAGGGGATGAGGGATTTTTCTGGAGGTAGAGGCTAGCTGCCATAGTTGTTCTCTAGAAAATTTAGTCAATTCATGATGATTAAGTTGTACCAGGAAATATTTGAAGTGGAAATTTTTTTTTGAGAAACCTGAAGTTTTAGTAGTTAAAAGAATTGGAGACCGCAAGGAAAATGAACACTGGGCCTCAGTCACTAAGGAGAGGGATGGCCATAGAAAATACAAAAGACTAGAGAGGAAGAAATATCTGGGTCTATTGGATTGGTGAGCGATGGTTAGAGCCCCCATGAGTGTAGCTCTCTAATAATAGAAAGTTTAATCTAGAAATATTATTGAGTATATCTGGAAGATATATGTATAATAAAAAAAGATAAAAGATGGTTAGAAGAGTTTAGACCCCATGAGGTGCCCATTGGATTAGTTAACTGACCTTACTGAAAAGATTCAAACATAACGATTTGATGCCTGGTATTGCCTGCCTAAGGAAATTAGGGGACACATTCTAAGAGAATTCTGGGCCTGTGACGGAGCCCTGAGGGAGGCTGCAAGAGGAATTAAATATTGTATGTGAAAAAGAGTTTCAAAAGCATTGTAGAAAGAGATATTTGGAAAAGCTGGATAGAGAGATTTTGCAAATTCAAGACAATTTAAAAAATTTAACATTACTCCGACCTGTTTAGCTCCTTTCGTTTCTCATGCTACTGCTGACCCCCAAGTTTATGCCCAGATGACCTGAGATTTGGAGGGTTTTTTGAGAGTTAAAAGTTAATGTATAACTTGCTTTCGTAGACACTGAACTGTAACTTTGTGTGTGTATTGTGCTTTTTGGTAACATACTAACACAGAGTTTTGGTTTTTTTTCAGGAAAAATAATGGCTTGAGAAAAATAATGAAAAAGTTTTTGATTATGTATTATTGTATAACAAGGAAGTATAACCAATAAAAGATTGAGATGAATTGAAAGACAGAAAGACAGACAGACACACACAGAATGGAGAGAGAGAGAGAGAGAGAGAGAGAGAGAGAGAGAGAGAGAGAGAGAGAGAGCAAGCTGTGTTTTGGTTTCTGCGCAAATGTCCTGTCTGCTCGCCGTGCTCTAGGCCTGCAAAGCTTGTGATACCATACGAGGACAATTAAGACAATGTATAGGTCTGTTGCCAAGGCAACAGCTGCCGTTTACCCAGAATTCCATAGAGTACCTTTACCTGTAATTACATCACCACCAGTATATAACCGGGCAGCGCTTCTTCGTCTTTCTCTTTTTCTCTTTTCTCTTTCTCTCCTTCCTTCCCACCTGCTACCCCTTCCCTATCTTAAATAAAGTCCCACGTGGAACTGTTTGGCCTGGTGTATCTCATTGAGGCCCACGGCTCCACCGCATCCCTGCAGTGTGAGCGGCGAGCAGACAGGACATTTGTGCAGAAACCAACACTGTGAGCACAGCAGCTTCAGAAAAGCAGTGATTCACCTGCATTTTTGCCTGAGATTCTGATTTCACCTTGACCCAGTCTTCTCATTATGGAGAACCCCAAAAGGACTGAGTCTGTTCCTTGGAATGTTTCATCTATATATTCAAGTGCTGTGGGGGTTTGGAACCTTATAAGGTCAAACAAGTGTAACTCTTTGAAGCCTAACTATCAGGGTAGTAAATTCCTCTGGGGTGGATGGTGGGACTTCTGACTCCAGGTTGGGAGTGGGGAGGTATCCAACTCCTACTGTCTTTATGTTTGAGGTATCTAGTGTTGAGGTTCCCTTGATCCTTTCCCCAGAACTCTGGGCCATTGTGGCCCCACAATGCCAGTTGGTACAATCGTGGTATAAATGTTACATGATAACCAACCACTCTCTGTATTTCAACTCCATTCCATTGAGAAAATCTTATGTCTCATACTGTAAACCTGGCCAGGAACCAGTGACTGGACACTATAAAGGCCCTACAGGAGAACTTAATTCTATTATTTGGCTAAATGCTCATAGTATTATACTACCTTCCAACTACTTATCCTTTGACTTATAGTTCTCATGAGAGAATTTTTTCCTTTAGTGGGGTAGTTATTCTAAATTTCACAACTGGTTAAAATGTCAATGGTAGAATATCAGGAATAATTGCAATCACCCTCAACAAGGCTTACAGAACACTGTAGAATAGGCATGGAAAGACTGTAAGAGCCAGTGCTTCAGGAGGACAACTATGTAAGTGTGCTTTCATGACAAAACAGACCAATTGCACTTGTGAACCCTCAGTTTATTGCACAAGACATGCAAAAGATGAAGCCAGTCAAAATTCCAAGATAGATGGATGAGTGGCTCACAAAATCCCACTCATAGCTTAGTAGCTATTAGCCTTGAATGACTTCCAGGGGAGGAAGAACCAGTTTTATACAGATTATAAACTGTAGCCAGTGGTTGGTTGTCCATCTTATACTCATGTGCATTTAGAAGGCACTAATTGGCTTCAATGGGTTACTTATTAAAAAATGACATGAAGTTGGGCATGAGATATGGTGTAGTATCTGGAAAGAGTTGTAAAGTATGAGTCAGGAGAGGGCATGATGGAAATACATTATTTTATATACATATGAAGTTCTCAAAAATATCTGAATATATATTTTAAAAATCACCACATAATCCCTCATGGGAATATCATTTATTGACTAATGCTACTGCTAAAATTTATTTCTAACTATGGTGATCCATGCTTAAGACACAACTGCAAAATAAATTTAAAAAAAAGAAGAAAAGAGGATGATGCTATGCTGTGGGTAATTCTGAGAAACGGTATCTGGCAGGCACTAAGTTGTGAAAACAACATTTATCAGCATCAAAAGTAGACTCCAGGGGAGATGTGATATAGACACCATTATTTGGGCTCTCAGATGTTCAGAACTTGGAGCATAGCAGATTGCTAGAAAAGATAAGCTCTGAGATGTGCCTGCTTTCATTTCCCCTGCATGCCTTGGGTATCTTATCTAATTTCCTTTCTCTTTTAAGTATGAATCTCATGAATTTAGTGATATTGGGCTTCTGAGAAGTCTTCAAATTTAATCTGCAGGGACAAACTAACTTTTAAAAATATCTTCAAGAAAGTCGAAATATAAAATCTGGTCTTAAGGTTGTTATCAACTCCGAGCAATTGGTGACATTTGGGACTCTGAGTGGGGAAGGTGAAGGGAAAATGGCACTCAAATCTGTTTCCTTTTTCCCCATCACTAGTCACATACACAGTGGCATCTCAGTATTGCTAAGCTGGTAAAGGTATAATACATTTTTAGTGAAATGATGGCATTCTTCAGGGTCACTGTTACGCCTATATAACTGCGATTATTTTTAACAGATACAAAATTTAAACTTAAATATTTTATTAACCGTTGAAGATATACAGACTATATATATATATATACTCCATGGATTGGCTCAGTCTCCTATTTAGTTCAGAATTATAACTTTGTTATTTAAGTATTTCAATGATTCATTTACTTTATGCATATAACTAATTTGTTCACATATATCTCTATGAACAATGTGTACATCTGGAATCTGTGAAGGTCAGGAAGAAGGCATGAGATACCCTGGTACTGGAGTTATATGCAGTTGTAAGCTACTTCATGGGTGTTGGGAACTGAACATGGTTCCCTGTAAGAGTCACATTGATTTTAACTTCTGCCCTTGATTGTAGCCTTAATAAATCTTCATAATTAAAAGATATATTAGATATAACCAACTACCTACTATTCTTACAACTAATCCTTCACATAATGATTAAAATAATAAGAAATAAGAAATATGGACATGGCTTATCTAGTCCTGGACCCTCCTAACTATGTAGGAAGAAAGATACACAAGCATACATATACACACTCATAACATATATACATACATACTTACATAAATACACACATTCATACATTCATATATGTACACATGCATTGTATGCAAATAGCCAAATTCATCCTGTTAACAGTTACAGTCACAAGCTACACTACTGCAAGGCTGTAACTGTAGAATTTGAGACAGGTAAGGCTGTTAAGGAACACTTATAAGAGGAAGTTACAATGTATTGATAAGAAAAGGAAAACAACAGCCAGCAAAAGATCAGCACTTGGCAAGAAGCATCCAGGTAAGTGTGGTGTGGATCTTTTCTGAAATCATGATTTGAATGAGATCCTGCTGAGTGAGTGGTAGCTAGAGGTGATAAGTCACACTCAGCCTTATTCTAAGAGAATCACGAAGTACCTCTACATCTAGTGTTTTCAACCTGGGCCAGATAATAAGATCTATTCCTTAGGAGTGTCCTACATCCTGTAGAGAAGAGGCGGCAGGAGTCATAGTGTATGGATAAAGCCATGGTGAATTCTATTACAAATTTGTAGAACAAAAACAGGCTTTCAGATCAGTAAGTGTGCCCATTGAAAGAAGGAATAGAGCCATATTTCTAAGGCAAATGAGCAGATATGTGAAAGATTACCAGCAGGAGAGACAGAGAAGGAGGAATCAAATGACACCTTTCACAGAAATCCATTTAAATAAGAGGAAAATGCTACCAAAGAGGCTATAATTTCCTCCACTAATTTGAATAGGTAATAAAGGCTAGCTGGATTCAGCTGGCAGCATTGTGCTACTTAGAGTTTGTCAAATAGACACAAACCAGAGTCACCAGGGAAGAGTGAACCTCAATTGAGGAAATGACCACATCACATTGCCCTGTGGATACAAAAATGTGGGGTGTTTTCTTAATTGCCAGTTAACTTATGAGGGTGCAGCCCACTTTGGGAAGTGTCATCCCTAGGAAGGTGAGCCTGGTCTATATTAAAGAAAAAGTAGTTGAGCAAGATATGAAGAAAGTAAACTGCATTCTTCCCACGGACTGCTTCAGTTCCTCTCCAAACTTTTGCAAGCATGACTACATGGGTAATCATATGTATCTGAGGGCATCACCCAGATGGAGGTTTAGGGATTCTGGTCTAAATATTGTCATTGCTTGTGACCATGATAGCAGGTTCTTGCTTTGTACTTCTCCCCTGGCTACCCTTGACTGTACCCTGGAAGCTAAAAAAAAAGCCTTTCTTCCTCAAGTTGTCTTTGGGCTTGATATTCAGCAGAGCGACAGGAAAGCAACCAAGGACAAGCATGAAAGACAGCAAGCTCGTTCACAATCGCTCTGAAAAATATTACAGGGTCTGAAAAATATTGCAAGGTCTGAGTCCACTGTTTAAGTTTTAATATAAGTTTCTTAAATAAAAGTTTTCTTTCAGTTAATCAAGAAACAAGGTGAACATCTGGTAATCAAATATGAACACCCAAGGAACTGGCAAAAGGGATTCTCATTTGTGTTCAAAAACAAAGGACAGGCAGAAAAGAAATTGAAGAAAACATCTGAATAGATGAAAAGGGAAAAATGTGTTCTTCCAAATAGAATAAATAATAAATGAAATTGCTAAAGAAAAATAACATAAGTCATTCAATTTCAAAAATTCAATTAACTATTGATGTTACTACTAAGTCCTAGTGAGCCTTTTCTAATTATTACCTTAACTATCTCAGCACTTTCATCACTGTGATGGAACTCAGAAAAATACAGTTAGGTATACGATGCAATGTGATCTCTGTACTTCCCTCTGCACTAATCCTCTTCCAAATTACATACAGGTATCATGGCATGTTAATGGAGTAAAGTAGAAAAAGTTGTGGAGTCAGTTATTTTGGTCCAATTCAGAAGTGAGTGTGTCAAGTGATTTTATTCACAGATCCATCTGATGCATCCTGGATTCTATTTAATATTTGGTTATTAATTTAATTTCTTTTTTTATTCGATATATTTTTTCCTTACATTTCAAATGATTTCCCCTTTTCTGGCCCCTCACTCCCCGAAAGTCATATAAGTCCCCTTCCCTCCCCCTGTTCTCCCACCCACCCCTTCCCACTTCCCTGTTCTGGTTTTACCTTATACTGCTACACTGAGTCTTTCCAGAACCAGGGGCCACTCCTCCGTTCTTCTTGTACCTCATTTGATGTGTGGATTATGTTTTGGGTATTCCAGGTTTCTAGGTTAATATCCACTTATTAGTGAGTGCATACCATGACTGATCTTTTGAGACTGGGTTACCTCACTTAGTATGATGTTCTCCAGCTCCATCCATTTGCCTAAGAATTTCATGAATTCATTGTTTCTAATGGCTGAATAGTACTCCATTGTGTATATATACCACATTTTTTGCATCCATTCTTCTGTAGAGGGATACCTGGATTCTTTCCAGCTTCTGGCTATTATAAATAGGGCTGCTATGAACATAGTGGGGCATATATCCTTATTACATGCTGGGGAATCCTCTGGGTATATGCCCAGAAGTGGTATAGCTGAAGTTGTTTATCAGCTATAGGAGTTCTCTAGTGGAGTTTTTTGAGTCACTTAGAGCTAATACTACAAGGTCATGATATTTTTCCCCTTAGTGTTTGGTAGAATATTATGCATCAAATAATACCTATTTCATAGTGGATAAAGAAACAAATTCCTGAATGATTCCTCTTTACTGTGAAGTAGATTAATAATATTTTTGTTTTAAATTTGGCAAGCTGAATGTAAGACTTAGGTATCCTATCATGTGTATCTTTCAGTTCTAATGTTGTTCTTGTGGGATAAGTTTGGTTCATGTTATATTCGAACTATGTCAGCCTAATAAAGAGATAAACAAGTTAGAGGGAATAAACCCAAGTATTTGCATACACACATGGAAGTCAATCATGATTGCCAATTCTCCATTTGGAAAAACTTTTTTCATATAATCTATTTAACACAGAAAGAAAAGATCCATTTTGAGCAGGAGAATGGAGGCCCTATGTTCAAATCCCGACTCAATGACTAAATGTCAATAGTGCCCATTGCACATGGTTCCATTAGAGACCCTTGAAAGAGGTGTGAAGAAGCCTGCTCTTTAGCCATTTCCTTCAAGTTGAACATAAACATTTTTATCCTGCATCATTATCCTGAATCAAAGAGGATCAAATGTGATCACCCACATCAAATGGTCAAAAAACCATGTGTATTACTATTTCGTTGTGGACAGAGGATCCCAAGGGACTGCTTGGCATTGCAGCTTCTTTTAAGCGATCCCCCAACAAGCTCACTAAGCTACACAGTGATAGAGTCCTCAGTGGCTCATCACTGCCCCCTCACATCTGAGTAAACTGATATTTTTATATTTCCTCAAGAAAAGCCAGGAAATAAGAGTTTTCATGATAATATGCTTCATACTAAGCACAGAGAGACCAATAATTTCTTGCCTTTCTTTATTCTTGCCTTTATGATCAATTATGAAAGTATAATTCCTTGGGTATGTGAACACTTACAGATTTGTTATATGCGTTTTATTTTCTATAAACTGAAACAGTCTTTACCGGAAAAATGAGTGATGCTCCCAAGACTCAGAATGCTAACAAAACCTACACATCTCAAGAATCTCATAAAGGTAACACTCTTTATAGGGTCCCTTCCCAAGCTTACAAAAACAGTTAATGATTGTTGAGAAAGAGCCTACCTTGTCAGAGGCACTTTCTGCAAAGAGGGCAGGGAGCTTGAGGGCGGGACGATTCTTTTGTGAATTGTCATTTGTGCTACCACTGGCTTTTCAATGATGGGGCTGGCTATGTGTTACTCGTGCTCATGTATGTGACTCAGTAAACTTCTCAGGGTTGGAATGGGTAGAATGATTGCATTGGTCTGTGACCAGTGCCCAGCCTGTGGTAAAGAGACATTCATGTCTCCCCAGGAAAAATCACACAGCAATATTGCATCAGAAGTAAGCACATCATGTGAGCTGTAGAGAAGCCAGGGCTGGCTCAAGCGTCTGCATTCTTTATGAGCTCTCTGAAAGACAATTTCAAAGTGAAGATTCTGGCCAAGTGGGAAATCTACAGCTTCCATCTGTCATTTCCAGTTCTATTTCTTACTACTGGCATGGTGTTTCCTGGCAACTGAACTACCACTTTTGAAAATAAACTTTCCTTTGAGCCCTACAATAATATTTATTTGGAATGGAAATTCCAGAAATGCTGAGAAAAGGAGGAAATAAAAAGGAAAACATATGATGGTGCATGAATCAAATTTCTCACCAAATTAAGAAAGGATGCACTAGAATGTGAAGTTCATAATGACAAAGAGTAAACTGAAGGGCCTTGCTCTAACCTAACCAGTGTGCATGGTCATCAGTACTAAGTGGCTGGAAATCATGTGGCATCTTTATCTTTTTTTCCAGTCAGCCAGCCCTTTAATTTTATTTTTCACTTGAAGCCATTTTAAAACACCAAAGCAAGTTAAAAAGGGATCCCAAAGGATGCCATCACCATTTTCGTACCAATGCTTTCAAAAGAGAATTAAATACAGAAACCCTTTTACAAGGAGGCAGCGTGCACTGGTGAGTCTGGCCCTGCAGAGCAGAGGATCCAGTCCTGAGGCCTCTGGCAGGTACCTTCTGGTGTCTGTATCTGGATCAGGAACAGCCTGGGCCACGGCGCCCCGTGTCCAGGCAGTGAAGGAGGCCAGCTGTGCACCCGGAGGCCAGCTAGGAAGAGGCAGCTTGCACTGGTGAGTCCGACATTCACAACAAGACCAACTAACACCAGTGAGAAATAGATGGCACAAGGCAAATGTAGGAACGTTACTAACAGAAATCAAGGCAATATGGCAGCATCTCCAATTCTCCATTAACAGCATGTCCTGGATACTTCAACACACCAGAAAAATAAGATTTGGATTTAAAATCTCTGGTCATGATGCTGTTACAGGAACACATGAAGGACATAAATAAATCTCTTAAAGAAAGTTAGGAGAAAATAGATCAAAAGTTAGAAGCCCTTACAAGGGAAACACAAAAATCATTGAAATAGATTCAGGAGAATACGTGTCAAAAGATAGAAGCCAATGAGGAGAAAATGCAAAAATCACTTAAAGAAATATAGGAGAACTTTGGTCAGCATCCTTTCATGCTTAATGTCTTGGAAAGAACAGGAATTCAAGGCCCATACCTAAACATAGTTAAAGCAATATACAGCAAACCAGTTGCCAGCATCAAACTAAATGGAGAGAAACATGATGCAATCCCACTAAAATCAAGGACTAGACATGCCTGACCTCTCTCTCCATATCTTTTCAATACAGTACTTGAAGTTCTAGCAAGAGCAATTGGACAACATAAGGAGGTCAAAGGGATACAAATTGGAAAGGAAGAAGTCAAATTATCTCTATTTGCAAATGATATGATAGTATACTTAAGTGATCCAACAAACTCCACCAGAGAACTCCTACAGCTGGTAAATGATATCAGCAAAGTGATTGGTTACAAAATCACCTCAAGCAAATCAGTTGCCTTCCTATACTCAAAGGATAAGCAGACTGAGAAAGAAGTTAGGGAAATGACACTCTTCACAATAGCCACAAACAATATAAAGTATCCTCGTTTTACTCTGACCAAACAAGTGAAAGATCTATATGACAAGGACTTCAGGTCTCTGAAGAAGGAAATCGAGGAAGACCTAATAAAATGGAAAAATCTTCCATGTTTGTGGATTGGCAGGATTAATATAGTTAAAATGGCCATCTTGCCAAAAGCAATCTACAGATTCAATGCAATCCCCATCAAAATTCCAACTCAGTTCTTCACAGAGTTAGAAAAAGCAATTCTCAAATTCATCTGGAATAACAAAAAACTCAGGATAGCTAAAACTATTCTCAACAGTAAAAGAACTTCAAGGGGATTCAGTATCCCAGACTTTAAACTCTACTACAGAGCAATAGTGATAAAAACTGCATGGTACTGGTACAATGTCAGGCAAACGGATCAATGGAATAGGATTGAAGACGCAGAAATGAACCAACACACCTATGGTCACTTGATCTTCGACAAAGGAGCTGAAAGCATCCAGTGTAAAAAAGATAGTCTTTTCAACAAATGGTGCTGGTTCAATTGGAGGTCAGCATGCAGAAGAATGTGAATTGATCCATCCTTGTCTCCTTGTACTAAGCTCAACTCCAAATGGAATAAGGACCTCCACATAAAACCAGACACACTGAAATTAATAGAAAAGAAACTGGGGAAAACCCTTGAGGACATGGGCACAGGGGAAAAGTTCCTGAACAGAACACCAATAGCTTATGCTCTAAGATCAAGAATTGACAAATGGGACCTCATAAAATTACAAAGTTTCTGTAAGGCAAAGGACACTGTCAAAAGAACAAAATGAAGTTGAGCATTTTTTAAGATGCTTCTCCGCCATCCGAAGTTCTTCAGGTGTGAATTCTTTGTTTAACTCTGTACCCCATTTTTTAATAGGGTTGTTCGGTTTTCTGGAGTCTAACTTCTTGAGTTCTTTATATATATTGGATATTAGCCCTCTATCTGATGTAGGATTGGTGAAGATCTTTTCCCAATTTGTTGGTTGCCGACTTGTCCTTTTGATGGTGTCCTTTGCCGTACAGAAACTTTGTAATTTTATGAGGTCCCATTTGTCAATTCTTGCTCTTAGAGCATACGCTATTGGTGTTCTGTTCAGAAACTTTCTCCCTGTACCAATGTCCTCAAGGGTCTTCCCCAGTTTCTTTTCTATTAGCTTCAGAGTGTCTGGCTTTATGTGGAGGTCCTTGATCCATTTGGATTTGAGCTTAGTACAAGGAGACAAGGATGGATCAATTCGCATTCTTCTGCATGCTGACCTCCAGTTGAACCAGCACCATTTGTTGAAAAGGCTATCTTTTTTCCATTGGATGTTTTCAGCCTCTTTGTCGAGGATCAAGTGGCCATAGGTGTGTGGGTTCATTTCTGGATCTTCAGTCCTGTTCCATTGATCCTCCTGCCTGTCACTGTACCAATACCATGCAGTTTTTAACACTATTGCTCTGTAGTATTGCTTGAGGTCAGGGATACTGATTCCCCCAGATTTTCTTTTGTTGCTGAGAATAGTTTTAGCTATCCTGGGTTTTTTTTGTTGTTCCAGATGAATTTGATAATTGCTCTTTCTAACTCTGTGAAGAATTGAGTTGGGATTTTGATGGGTATTGCACTGAATCTGTATATTGCTTTTGGCAAAATGGCCATTTTAACTATATTGATTCTACCGATCCATGAGCATGGGAGGTTTTCCCATTTTTTTGAGGTCTTCTTCCATTTCCTTCTTCAGAGTATTGAAGTTCTTGTCATACAGATCTTTCACATGTTTGGTAAGAGTCACCCCAAGATACTTTATATTGTTTGTGGCTATTGTGAAGGGGGTCATTTCCCTAATTTCTTTCTCAGCCTGCTTATCCTTTGAGTATAGGAAGGCCACTGATTTGCTTGTGTTGATTTAATGCTCAACTTCATTAGTCATTAGGGAAATGCAAATCAAAACAACCCTGAGATTTCATCTTACACCAGTCAGAATGGCTAAGATTAAAAATTCAGGAGACAGCAGGTGTTGGAGAGGGTGTGGAGAAAGAGGAACACTCCTCCACTGCTGGTGGGGCTGCAAATTGGTACAACCACTCTGGAAATCAGTCTGGCGGTTCCTCCGAAAACTGGGCACCTCACTTCCAGAAGATCCTGCTATACCACTCCTGGGCATATACCCAGAGGATTCCCCACCATGTAATAAGGATACATGCTCTACTATGTTCATAGCAGCCCTATTTATAATTGCCAGATGCTGGAAAGAACCCATGTATCCCTCAACAGAAGAGTGGATACAAAAAATGTGGTATATCTACACAATGGAGTACTATTCAGCCATTAGAAACAATGAATTCATGAAATTCTTAGGCAAATGGATGGAGCTAGAGAACATCATACTAAGTGAGGTAACCCAGACTCAAAAAGTGAATCATGGTATGCACTCACTAATAAGTGGTTATTAACCTAGAAAACTGGAATACCCAAAACATAATCCACACATCAAATGAGGTACAAGGAGAAAGGAAGACTGGCCCCTGGTTCTGGAGAGACTCAGTGAAACAGTATTCGGCAAAACCAGAACAGGGAAGTGGGAAGGGGTGGGTGGGAGGACAGGGAAAGAGAAGGGGACTTAAGGGACTTTCGGGGAGTGGGGGGCTAGAAAAGGGGAAATCATTTGAAATGTAAATAAATTATATCGAATAAAAAAAATAGGAATGGAAATCAAAAAAAAAAAAAGAACAAAATGGCAACCAACAAATTGGGAAAAGGTTTTTACCAACCCTACATCTGATAGAGGGCTAGTAGCCAATATATATAAAGAATTCAAGAGGTTAGATCCCAGGGAGCCAAATAATCCTATTAAAAATTGGGGTACAGATCTAAACAAAGATTTTTCATCTGAAGAAATTCGATGGCCGAGAAGAACCTTTAGGGAAATGCAAATCAAAACAACCTGAGATTTCATCTCACACCAGTCAGAATGTCTAAGTTTAAAAACTCAGGAGACAGCAGGTGTTGGCAAGGATGTGGAGAAAGAGGAACAGTCCTCCACTGTTGGTGGGATTGCAAGACGGTACAACCACTATGGAAATCAGTCTGGTGGTTCCTCAGAAAACTGGACATGACACTTCCGGAGGACCCTGCTATACCTCTCCTGGGCATATACCCAAAGGATTCCCCGGCATGCAATAAGGACACATGCTCCACTATGTTCATAGCAGCCTTATTTATAATAGCCAGAATCAGGAAAGAACCCAGATATCCCTCAATGGAGGAATGGATACAGAAAATGTGGTATATTTATACAATGGAATACTACTCAGGAATTAAAAACAATGAATTCATGACATTTATAGGCAAATGGTTGGAACTAGAAAATATCATCCTAAGTGAGGTAACCAAATCACAAAATAATACACATGGAATGCAATCTCTGATAAGTGGATATTAATTAGCCCAGAAGCTCTGAATACCCAAGGCACAATTAGCATAACAAATGACTCCCATGAAGATGTAAGGAGAGGGTCCTGATCCTGGAAATGCTTGATATAGCATTGTAGGGGAATACCAGCACAGAGAAAAAGGAGGGAGGTGATTGGAGAATGGGTGGAAAGAAGAAGGCTTATGGGACATTTGGGGAGGGGGGGACAGGGAAAGGGGAAATCATTTGGAATGTAAACAAAGAATATAGAAAAAATATATATAAGAATAAATAGATAAACAAATCTTTTTTAAAAAAGAAAAAAATTAGAATGCTAAAAAAAAAAAAAAAAAAAAAAAAAGAAACCCATTTACTCCTCCAGCACCAGTGATCCTCCAGACCAGTATGCTAAGCCTATGGGAAGGGGCAAGGGGTTTTCTGTATGCTACAAGTCCTCCAAAGAGTGGAGGAGGTAAGCAAGCCCATTAGACAGTGTACATGCCGCAGAGAAACACTACATGGGCACAGTCAGAGAACTCTGCACTCCTACAAAAGGAAGAGAATTGGTAAGAAGACTGCAAATGGAGACCATGTGTTCTACGGATGGGACAAAGGGAAGACAGAAGTCCTGCTTGCAGTGCAGTATTTATAGCCTTTGCCCAAGAAATTGGAAGTAAGTGCCTATCTGTAACTTTCATTTTGAAGAATAAATTTTCATTTCTCCCAAAGTGGGCCACTTCCCTTGACATCAAATGGATTTCTCTGTCCAGCTATACCACAAAGAGTAGACGAGGTTGTTTAGAGCTCGACTTAGGTCCTCTGGAAGATCATCAAGCATCCCGTACCACAGAGTCATCTCTGCAGCCCAGATCATGGTCTCTTAAAGACAATTCATTATACAGACAAGCCATCCAGCTTTGTCACACGTGGTATGAAGCAGCAAAGGTGAAGGAGAGAAATGGCTATGTGAACAAGAATTGCTTTGCATGGTCTCATCTTGAGATGGTTGCATTTGATCTGTTGTAAGAATTGTAAGAATCTTAACTTTCTTTTTTACATTTGGAAACATCAAATAAAAATGGAAACAAAAAACAGAAATATGCTAATCTTGATATTTTGATACTAGGTAGACAGTATCAATATATGAAAATAAATAATATGAAAGTTAACAAAAGGTAGAATTTGCAACTAAAACTATTCTGTTTAAATTATATAACTGTGTCCATTATTTTTAATTTAAACAGTACTCTGAAAAACAAATACCTGAGAGCAATGGACAGATATATAAATAACCCCATAGCTAATGAGGCTTGTTTAAAACAGTAAATTGAAAACTGAAGCCAAATATGCAAGAGGGCAAATAGATTTTCCACAGAACAGCATAGTTTCTTCCACACATGTCTTTAGACAGCTCTCTTTTGGGGAAGAGAGGGAAAGTTTTTAAGAGAGAGATAGTGAAAATCCAACTGTATGTTCTGTGTCCTGTCTTTAAAACTTAACAACTAATTGTTACCATCTCCATTCTGTCATTAGCAGGGTGACCTTCATTCAACTACTCTGTTCATTTCCTGTCCAAAGAGTTTACAAGAGAGAGTTGTTCTGACATAGGTGCTAAATCAAGGAAAGAAACCCCATTATAGATGATAAAGGAGGGAGGCTGACACAGGACAGCCCTGCTGGGATAGAGTATGGCTTCAGGGAGCATAAAGAGAGCTGAGATTGGTACAGACAACAGCAATGCATGGCCGCGGTCAGGCTGCAAGAAGGAGCCTGACACATGTGCACCAATTTAACATGGAAAGTAAGCAGAAAAGACAAAAAAAGAATAATCCCAGTATCTATTTTCTGGATTTCTAAGCCAAGAGTTAAGTAAAAATAAAGAAGGGAGAGAGAGAGAGAGAGAGAGAGAGAGAGAGAGAGAGAGAGAGAGAGAGAGAGAGAGAGAGAAAGAAGAAGAAGAAGAAGAAGGAGGAGGAGGAGGAGGAGGAGGAGGAGGAGGAGGAGGAGGAAGATGAGGAGGAGGAAGAGGAGGAGGAGAGAGAGAGAGAGAGAGAGAGAGAGAGAGAGAGAGAGAGAGAGAGAGAGAGAGAGAGAGAGAGAGAGAGAGAATCTTGGGAGATGGATCAACAATTAAGTGCTTGCTGAGCAATACTGAGGGTCTGCGTTCAGTAAGCCAGGTGTCGTGGTTTGTGAGAATTGCCCCCACTTCAGGACACAAAGGTAGGTTGGAGCTTGTTGTTCAGTCAGACTAAAATCAAAGTTTCAAACTGGTTAGACTCTCCCTTAAAATGAGGTAAACAACTTTCTTAAGGAATGACACCCAAGGTTGTTCTCAGGCCTCTACCTAGAAAAGCACACACTTACATGCATGAACACATACATACACAGGTATTACCATGCCCCATGAGATTCACAATGAAGGGTTTCACAGATTTGATTAACAATCAAACTGTTGGTCATTTAAGGATTTCTTTATTGACAAAATTTTTTAAAACTGGGGGAGAATTAAAACATGGAAAGAGTATACACACATACGTGTGTGTGTGTGTGTGTGTGTGTGTGTGTGTGTCTACCCAGACCTATTCTGATGTCTAGAACCTAATGGCAAAAAGAAATATCCATTTATATTTTCCACACAGAACTACAGACATGAGGTAATATAACCACACTCTACATATCATACAAATGATGCCAACATTTGTACAAGTGATCAGCTCTAATGCCATGTTGGATCCTGTAAAATATAGTTCAATTTAATCAGTAATTTCTGTCTGCAATATTTGTCTATTTCTCTGCCTTTTTTCCTTCCTAACACCACAGGTCCCGGCAATCCATCTCTTATAAAATAATACACTTGCCTCTCTTACAGGCCTGTCTACTTCTCCCATTATCCTTCTTGGTCTATCCTCTAGGAGAGGGACCAAGGCAGACACTGGAAACAGAGAGTATTCTCTAGAGCACTGTGTGGTAGGGTGAAGTAATGCAGGTTAATTTAGAAACAACACAGGTTATTTAGAGAAGGTCAGGGAGTCCACGCCATAGTGAGTGTCTTAGGAATTTTCCTGTTAGCAGTGAAGACCTAGAGCTTCTGGCAAACTTTCTTCATATGTCACCTTAGTTAACATGTCTAAAAAGAGTAACCTGTCATTGCAAGGTCAAAACTAATC
Organism: Apodemus sylvaticus; assembly: GCF_947179515.1. Lineage (NCBI taxonomy): Eukaryota > Metazoa > Chordata > Mammalia > Rodentia > Muridae > Apodemus > Apodemus sylvaticus. The sequence continues at coordinate 107,704,891 of NC_067473.1, forward strand.
CAACGAGAACTGTGGAATTTGATTGCTTTTTCAAAAAAGGTTCTGTTGAACTGAGGTGGGAGAGAGGGCTGAGACTTTCCCACCCAAGATTAGACTCAGAGTTCTAGAGAAGTGGGTGGCATGTTATGCTTAAGGCAGCTTTTTAGGTCAGAGGTTAATTTCAGGGCACTGCTACCTTAGGTGGAGAATGGGCCTTTTAGGCATCATTGGAAATCTGGGCGGCTAATGACACCACTCACTATAAACATCATCTGTAAGTATGAGGATGACACATCTGAAAGGAAACACTTTGTTTGGAATAACTAAAGATGCATTATGAAACAAGAAATCCAAAGGTTGCATGTAAAAATGAGATGGGAATTGGATATATATGTGTATGTAATATATATATATTAGGATAAAGAAATAAGCTTGACTCTGAAATATTCATGGACCCATTCCTTTTCTTTTACTATTAGTATAATCTTTAAGATTATTTTCATAAATAAAAAGTAAATCTCATACAAGTGACATAACATATAGGCAATAGGAATAATATAAAATTTGATGAAAGAATTCATAGCCAAATTATATATGATAGCTACATAAGGCAAATGATTAGATATTCTCCACCTTATATCAGGAACACAGGATGTCTGAACTCATCATTCTTACCATCATACTGGAAACCAGAGCCAGGAATTGTGGCCCAAACCCTTAATCTGGTCCCAAGCAATTTCAAGAATGTTTTGAAAGAAACATTCAACAGTACCAGGCCAACACTTGCTTTTTGCAGAGGGCTTTGCACTTCACTTTCCAGCATCCACACTAAGTAGCTCACAATTCCTAATAACTCTTTCTCTATGGGAGAAAATGTCATATCTGGCCTCTGAGGTCACCTGGACTCAAATGTACATATCCACATGCAAACACCCCCTCACACCCACACCCACTACTACTACCAAACCAAAACACAAACTAATCCACAAATAATGGATAGTTTTCTAATTAAATGAGGAAAGAATATAGAATTTCTAAGTCTATATTTTTAATTCTTTCTAATTAAAAAAGGAAGAGAATATAGAATATAGAAAATAATATAGAGGTAAAGCAAAACTGTCTTTATTCAAAGCCAGTTAGGAAGATGATCAGAAGGCAAATGTAATCAAAATATAGTTTATGCATGCATGAAATATCAGAAGAAAACCAATTGCTATCTGCAATCAATATATGCTACTAAAAAAACTATGAAGAGAAGAAATATTCGGGCACAAATGTGTAGATAGATAGATGCCTTGAACCCTACATTTTTATGATAATTTAAATATTAGCTTAAAATGAATTTAAATGACAAACTGAAAGTTGTACACATAAGTCCACAGAAAAAAAATGATATGGCCTTGAGCTATGTAAATTTTTATAAATATACAAGCAAAATAATTTATAAAATTAATATTGATAAGACATTATTCATGAGTATAAAAACATATAGTCTTTGAAAAACACAGTGGAAAAAAATAAGAAGGCAGGATTCTGTGGCAACCTTTCCTTACAAGTCCACTGGGAGTCACAATGGCTTACAGGTCAAAACCTGGCTTTGCAAAAATAAACTTGTAGTCATTTGTGCTCAATAAATAATCCTCAAAAGGCAGTTTGTCACTGGAACTGCTACTGTCTTAGCCAAAATCTATTCAGACTAGACTACAGAGAGTCTGAGGCCTCTGTCACACAGTGTAGCCTTCCTCCAATTTCTGCTTCTCCTCCCGTCTCTCCTTTAGTTTTCAAATATGTGACCCCTAATAAGTGGTTTGAATATCTCTTTCCAAAGAACATGGCAGATAAGAAATTATTGCCTGTAAGTCATGGACACATTGCCTATGGGAAAATGTACCTTAAGTTTCATCCATCAGTATTGCAATTGCAAACACCGTGCTGTACACATGAGGTGCTTGGTTAAAAATGCTTTCTGTGAAAAAGCAGAGCTAATATCATAGGCTAGGATAAATCCATAATGGGGCTGAGGGTATCAAGCAGCTACTTGAAAAAGTGAAAAGTGCAGCCATGCCACAAGCTTGCATTATCAGCTTATAGTCTTTGATAGCCAAGTAACCCTTTATAAATGTGGGAACACAGGAAAAGCAGTCGCCTGATTAGAGAGTGTAATTTCTGACTAATATTTTTAGCTTCTTTTTTCACAGAACAATAACGTATTATGTAGAGTTCACATGGTGGCATTGTGCTTTTTAAAGCCAAGCGGGACAGCTGTTACTTCAATAGAGGACTTTAAGTACATCAGCACTTTTCTTCCTTAAGTTATATAATGAAATCACTACTCATTCAATGTAAGCACTTTAATTTTTTTTAAAAGAAACTCTGCCAACTTTCAAGGAACTAATATACTGTTTGAACACAGCATAGTATGTAAATTCAATAAGCCTTAAAACAACTAATGATGCATGAAGACAAATGGAATTTACAAGAGTGTGAATTTAGGAAGTATACTAAATTGTTTCCAAACAGACAAAAATATTCAAAACTATGATGAGGAAATATGTTTGAATATGTAAATTTTGCATATTTTGAGAAAAAGGTAATTTAACAAACAATTACATGAAATAGTAAGCTTGACTTTAACTTACAATAAGCATGACTTGTTCTTACAATGGTAGGGAAGAGGAAGAAGGAAGATATCTTTGTTAGAAAGGGCAGATGAAGAAGTTAAGAGAGCAAAATCACAAGTCTGCAGATAAGAGTAAAAGAAAGGATACAGACAGAAAAAAATTCGAAAACTTGCAGAATAAATGAGAAAAACCAAGAAATATCTGCATGAAGATTTCCTTGAGGAAAATTTATTAGAATGACGCCAAATGGGGCTGGCATAGAAATTTGAGTTGATAAGCCAATGTTGGAGGAGAAGGTCAGGGTTGGGAAAAAGAAAGAATATGGAGGTGGAGGAGGAGGAGGAGGAGGAGGGAGGATGGAGGAAGAGCAAGAGGGGGCATAGGAGAAGAATGAGGAAGAGGAGGAAGATGAGGAAGGAGAGGAGGAGGAGAAGGTGGAAGAAGAAGAGGAAGAAGAAGAGGAAGAAGAAGAAGAAGAGGAAGAAGAAGAGGAGGAGGAGGAGGAGGAGGAGGAGGAGGAGGAGGAAATAGAAGAAATAGAAACTCAGAATAGGTGTAATACCCTACTGCTTAGCCATAGCATTCTCTGTGCAACTAAGTATACATTAATGAGTGATCACTCACATCTATCTAGCTAAAGTAATTGAGTAGAGCAGGACTGAAGTTTAAGTTTATTTTGTTACCTGTTGGTAACCTACATGAACAAGGCATACCCACAAGACCATTTTTAACTTACTATTTTGAAAAACATTGGATATTCCTTATATTTTTCATTAATGCTATCTAATTTTCTTTATTGTTGAACAAAGATGGCACTCAGAAGAATGGAAATTAAAACCAAACTTAATCTTCTAAGAAAATGAGTTCAATAAACTCTCATTATTACCATCTGAGCATAATCCTTTAGGAAAATAGGATCCCCCTGGGGTGGAACTGCATCAAGCAACCATCCATTAGCATCGATTTCCTTCTAGCTATGACTTACTACTCGTCCATCTTATTCTGAAGTCACAGCACAAAGTACACTTTATGACCCACTAGCAGGGCTCTTCCACCACTCCCATATATCACACAGTGCAGTTGGTACGGCAGCTCAGTTTCTCTTTCATGTACAGCTCATTCTTTCTTATTCTCCACCGTTAGCCATTCTGTTAAAGTCTTTCAGATAGCCACAGAAATTTCTTAAAACAGCTTTAAAATATGATACTTTTTCCACTATCTAAAAATAGCAGTTCTTACATCTTATTTTTTTATCATCTTCAAGTAATTTATTTACTAATCATTAATCTGTTATCTAAATATATTTTTGGTAAATATCTCACTTAACTTATCCATACTTTCCTTGCTTTTGGTTTAAAGCATTCAGAAAGCAGTCAAATGCAATTCTCTTTAAAATAATCCATCTCCAGTGGGTTGAGCAGAACTGTAAACTTTATTATATTCCTGTATTTCATCTCTTATTCAAATTGAATCACAGAAAAAAAAATCCATTCACTGCTGAGGGAAAGTCAAGTGTTCTATATAAGAAGGATCCAATTTTAATGGGTTTCTAGTCCTCCTATCAAGCACATTGTTTTCATTTTATTGGAAGGCGGAAAAAAAATACATGAAGAAAGGGAGAAGATAAAATCAACTCTGTGAGGGAAACAATTTATTTACATGGAAATGGAAGATACATCCTACCAATGTCCATAAGCACTGTGCAAAGCAGTGCAAACCAAACAGACCAAGACAAGCACCAATAAATGACATGCTTTATTGGTGTTTCTTATGTGATATTAAATTGGCATAGAAGTATTTTTCTATAGCTTTTAACTTCTGAAAATGCTTCAAAGCCATTATCTCATTTCATTTAATTTAACTGGCATTAAAAGATAATTTCTGATTTTCTTGTTTCACATTAAGGACAGAAATAAACCAGCATAATTTCTAGCTGCATTCTAAATACTTATCCTTATTCTCACAGCTAAGTGTAGCTCTCACCCCTCATCAAAGACACTTTTTCCCCCCAGTGGATGGAGGGCACTATAGAAAACAACAACTGGTCAAAATGTAAAAACAACTGACTTTAGAGAGACCATTCCCAACTGGTGATCCACAATACAATCTCTAGAAGCCAGGGCTACAGGAACATGCTGGGAAGGAGAGCAGAAAGAATGTAAGAGTGCCGTCCCATGCTCTGGAGTCCAAAGTGACAAGAAATGGAAGGGAGATGAGTACCAACATCATCCTCTCTCAGCCCCCTTGTTTAAGATGCAATATGATACTATGACCAGATGCCACACACTTTTGCTGTCATGATGGCCTTTGCCCTCAAATTGGGAGTCAGAAGAATAACTTCCTTTTCAACTTGATTTTGTCATGGATTTTGTAACAACAATGGGAAAAACTAACTACGTGCTTCTTTTTTTTTATTCGATATATTTTTTATTTACATTTCAAATGATTTCCCCTTTTCTAGCCCCCCACTCCCCAAAAGTCCCATAAGCCCTCTTCTCTCCCCCTGTCCTCCCACCCACCCCTTCCCACTTCCCCATTCTGGTTTTGCCCTATACTGCTTCACTGAGTCTTTCCAGAACAAGGGGCCACTCCTCCTTTCTTCTTGTACCTCATTTCATGTATGGATTATGTTTGGGGTATTCCAGTTTTCTAGGTTAATATCCACTTTTTAGTGAGTGCATACCATGAGTCACCTTTTGAGTCTGGGTTACATCACTTAGTATGATGTTTTCTAGCTCCATCCATTTGCCTAAGAATTTCATGAATTCATTGTTTCTAATGGCTGAATAGTACTCCATTGTGTAGATATACCACATTTTTTGCATCCACTCTTCTGTTGAGGGATACCTGGGTTCTTTCCAGCATCTGGCAATTATAAATAGGGCTGCTATGAACATAGTAGAGCATGTATCATTATTACATGGTGGGGAATCATCTGGGTATATGCCCAGGAGTGGTATAGCAGGATCTTCTGGAAGTGAGGTGCCCAGTTTTCGGAGGAACCTCCAGACTGATTTCCAGAGTGGTTGTACCAATTTGCAACCCCACCAGCAGTGGAGGAGTGTTCCTTTTTCTCCACACCCTCTCCAACACCTGCTGTCTCCTGAATTTTTAATCTTAGCCATTCTGACTGGTGTAAGGTGAAATCTCAGGGTTGTTTTGATTTGCATTTCCCTAATGACTAATGAAGTTGAGCATTTTTTAAGATGCTTCTCTGCCATCCGAAGTTCTTCAGGTGAGAATTCTTTGTTTAACTCTGTACCCCATTTTTTAATAGGGTTGTTTGGTTTTCTGGAGTCTAACTTCTTGAGTTCTTTATATATATTGGATATTAGCCCTCTATCTGATGTAGGATTGGTGAAGATCTTTTCCCAATTTGTTGGTTGCCGATTTGTCCTTTTGATGGTGTCCTTTGCCGTACAGAAACTTTGTAATTTTATGAGGTCCCATTTGTCAATTCTTGATCTTAGAGCATACACTATTGGTGTTCTGTTCAGAAATTTTCTCCCCGTACCGATGTCCTCAAGGGTCTTCCCCAGTTTCTTTTCTATTAGCTTCAGAGTGTCTGGCTTTATGTGGAGGTCCTTGTTCCATTTGGATTTGAGCTTAGTACAAGGAGACAAGGATGGATCAATTCGCATTCTTCTGCATGCTGACCTCCAGTTGAACCAACACCATTTGTTGAAAAGGCTATCTTTTTTCCATTGGATGTTTTCAGCCCCTTTGTCAAGGATCAGGTGGCCATAGGTGTGTGGGTTCATTTCTGGATCTTCAATCCTGTTTCATTGATCCTCCTGCCTGTCACTGTACCAATACCATGCAGTTTTTAACACTATTGCTCTGTAGTATTGCTTGAGGTCAGGGATACTGATTCCCCCAGAATTTCTTTTGTTGCTGAGAATAGTTTTAGCTATCCTGGGTTTTTGTTATTCCAGATGAATTTGTTAATTGCTCTTTCTAACTCTGTGAAGAATTGAGTTGGGATTTTGATGGGTATTGCATTGAATCTGTATATTGCTTTTGGCAAAATGGCCATTTTAACTATATTGATTCTGCCAATCCATGAGCATGGGAGGTTTTCCCATTTTTTGACGTCTTCTTCCATTTCCTTCTTCAGAGTCTTGAAGTTCTTCTTTGAGAAATTCAACAAGATAGATAAACCCTTAGCCAGACTGACCAAAGGGCACAGAGAAAGTATCCAAATTAACAAACTTAGAAATGAAAAGGGAGATATAACAACGGAAACTGAGGAAATCCAAAAAATCATCAGATCCTACTACAAGAGCCTGTACTCAACACAACTGGAGAATCTGGAGGAAATGGACAATTTCCTTGACAGATACCAAATACCAAAATTAAATCAGGACCAAATAGATCATCTAAACAGTCCCATAACCCCTAAAGAAATAGAAGGAGTCATAGAAAATTTTCCAACCAAAAAAGCACAGGACCAGATGTTTTCAGTGCAGAATTCTATCAGACTTTCAAAGAAGACTTAACACCAATACTCTTCAAACTATTCCACAAAATAGAAACAGAAGGAACACTACCAATTCCTTCTACAAGGCCACAATTACGCTGATACCAAAACCACACAAAGATCCAACAAAGAAAGAGAACTTGAGACCAATTTCCCTTATGAACATCGATGCAAAAATACTCAATAAAATTCTTGCCAACCGAATCCAAGTACACATCAAAATGATCATCCACCATGATCAAGTAGGCTTTATTCTGGGAATTCAGGGTTGGTTTAATATACGGAAATCCATCAATGCAATCCACTACATAAACAAACTCAAAGAAAAATACCACATGGTCATTTCATTGGATGCTGAAAAAGCATTTGACAAAATTCAGCATCCTTTCATGCTTAAAGTCTTGGACAGAACAGGAATTCAAAGCCCATACCTAAACATAGTAAAAGCAATATACAGCAAACCGGTAGCCAGCATCAAACTAAATGGAGAGAAACTTTAAGCAATCCCATTAAAATCAGGGACTAGACAGGGCTGCCCCCTCTCTTCTTATCTTTTCAATATTGTACTTGAGGTACTAGCTCGGGCAATTTGACCACATAAGGAGGTCAAAGGGATACAAATTGGAAAGGAAGAAGTCAAACTATCATTATTTGCAGATGACATGATAGTCTACCTAAGTGACCCAAAAAACTCCACTAGAGAGCTCCTACAGCTGATAAACAACTTCAGCAAAGTGGCAGGTTATAAAATCAACACAAGCAAATCAGTGGCCTTCCTATACTCAAAGGATAAGCAGGCTGAGAAAGAAATTAGGGAAATGACCCCCTTCACAATAGCCACAAACAGTATAAAGTATCTTGGGGTGACTCTTACCAAACATGTGAAAGATCTTTACGTGCTTCTTTATAAGACTTTTCTGTGGCCTCCAAATGGCTCCTGATCACATACACGACATACAGTACCACTCTTTGATTACACAATCACCAGCATTTATCATTCATCTTCTATCTCCAATTAATCATACTATAGAAGGGGAGGGTTTTCTTCTTTTCTTTCTTCAATTTTTTATTAGATATTTTCTTTATTTACATTTCAAATATTATCCCCTTTCCTGGTTTCTCCCCTGAAAACCCCTATTCTATCTCCCCTCCCCCTACTCACCAACCCAGCCATTCCTGCTTCCTTGTCTTGGCATTCCCCTACACTGGGGCATCGAGCCTTCTCGGGAACAAAGGCTTCCCCTTAGAATGGGAGGTTTTATCTTTATTTTTCATTTGAAATCACCAGTTATCAGAATTTCCAGAATCTACCATTCTCTCTTCCCATCCTGACTAAGATTCATGGCAATCAGAGTAGGCACTCATTCACATCCTTTGAAGAACTAGAGTCCTTTCTTTTTTGACATCCTATTTAGCTAATGGAATTAAACTACATCTTCTACAAGTAGAAATCCACAATCAAGTCCATGGCAGTTGATATTTTGTAACATTTTCTGAATTTTTAAATTCTGCAGACATTGCTCTAAGATGCTGGCAAACTGAGATCAAACTGATAGCAAATGAGACTCTGCATAAGAAGCCAGTTTTCCTTCTAATAATCACATCCTATCACAACAGAAGTGCAATATCTAGACCCAACAGACAATGCTTCCTGGACCTCATAGAAAAGAAGTGAGGAGGAATTTGTAGTTCAAGAAAGTACATGGTATAATTCTGCCAGATTCTATATAAACTCCATGTGCTGTTTTGATCAAGAATGTTCTTCACAGGTTCATATATTTGAATGCTTAGTCACCAGGAAGTGGTACTGAGATGGATTAGGATGTTGAGCCTTGTCGAAGTAGGCATGGTCTTGTTGGAGGAAGTGTCAGTGGGTTGGGCTTTGAGGTTTTAAAAGACCATGCCAGGACCAGTCTTTTCCTCTGTCTGCTGCCGGTTCATAAGGATGTCACTCTCAGCTACTTTTCTAGCACCATGCCTGTCTGCTTGCTGTCATACTCTCTGCCATGCATCCAATCATGAAGATATGGACTCAGCTCTGAAACTGTAACAGCTTTCTTTTCTAAGACTTGCTTTGGTCATGGTATCTCCTTACAGCAATAGAACAGTGACTATGATACTCCAAAAGAGAAAGGGCCATATCCTGCTTTGAGTGAGCACAAGTCTGGGATAGGACCAGCATAGGAGACCTACAGCCTTTGTTTCTCTCATATTCATCAAGCCTCCCATCTTTTCACAATATTTTATAATCTGTTACAAAAGAATAGTTCCTTTCCACACTTGGATGACAGTCACCACACCCAGCCTCTCCAAGACCTTCCTCTTATACTTTCTTGGATGAAGTAAATGGAATTCACATAATTGAAACTTTAACTTGTGTTTGCTGAAGATACACTCTTGAAAAGAATCTCATTTTTGCCCCCCAAACGCACATGGACCATTTGTCCATTCAGATCATGTGATCATTTCTCTTTCAATATTCAGTCAGTTCCATGTTCCTGAACTTGCCCCTTCTAAGAAAAGCTTGTTATTATTATGCTATTTTATAGAGTGCATTATTACCATGGTTACTGACCTACATCTGTCTAAGATGTTGCTTGCTTCATGACATATAGAATAAAATACATTTTCATAATAATTACTACCATAACCCTGTGGAAAAAGAACTTACATGTAATTCATAGAATGAAAAGATATGCTAATGTGACATTAACGCTGTGAATTCGAGGCTCTTTTCAGTTGAATGATGCTAAACAATTTTTAAGGAAAAAAAATGTAAAAGCCATGGTAATAGTGCTATCACCTTTCCTAACACTTTGTTATTTGTTCCAAAGTTATCTCAGCCTAATACCGCCATATCTTTGTTATACTCACTGTAATGATGGGGGTGGGGGTTAACATTTCTTTTGAATATCCTATGTATAATGCAATTCTTCAGTTCTAACGTACATGGAGCTTACTGTATGCCTTTTGGCACAGGCCAGGGTAGCTTTAGGGCAAAACCTGCCTGCTCAGTGCAAGAAGAAGGTCATTTTCCAGTCATCAGATACTGGGCTCCTCACTTGGAAGGGTCACTATTCAAGGAAAGGCTGTGGTGTTTGAGAATAAAGGAAGCTCTCAGATGAGATGACATCTCTGTGTTAGTGTGTTTGTGTTTGTACTGGTATTTGTGTGACAATATTTTAATACATACAAACATAGACCAGAAAATGGGGAGTATATCTGAAATTTGATTTTAGGCCATAAAATATTTTGAATACATATATCTGAGAAGAGATGCATAGAACATTGGCTGCAGATTACTAAAACCAGACCCAGGAGCTGCCTAGGAAAGCTCCTGTTTCTTTTAATCTTCTAATCTCACATGTCCAGAACAGAAACACTGGTAATAAGACAAGAATGAGAATGTAGAATACAACTGACATTCACCTGCCTCATTTAGAGGTGGATCAGTCTTAAGATTCATCCTAAAGCTAGCAAGTCAACACCTAAACCTTGAAAGCATCAGACTTAACAAGGACTCCGGTTATTGTTTTGTCTTACTTTTTCTGGAAGTTAAAACAAACAAACAAACAAAAAAAACTGTCTGTACTTGAATTGATTTTATGTGTTTGTTTCTTTATTCAAACAGAGGTTAGATGCAGCCTAGAGTCTCTTGTAAGGTGGGCCAGCACTCTACCCTGAGTTAATGCAAATCTACTTCATAAATCTTTGTTGATCAAGGCTGTAGCCTCAGAGACCTTCCAGGAGTTTATGTCAAAGGTTTCACCCTGCAGTTTATGGTAGAGGTTCCAGTGTTCATATGCTGCTCAGAGACACTGGGGCCCTCCAGACTCGTTGGCACCTCAGATTAGTTACTCACTTCCCTGTGTCCTATGGTAACTCCCTTCTACTTAGATTATTTTTTATAAAAAATTTGTTTTATTTCAAAATTTAGATGTTACATGAAACGCATTTCACCTGGTATATCAGTCCCATATGGCATTTAACATGAAACATTCTAAATTTGGAGGATTTAAGAAAATTTCTCATTAGGCAACTGTTTATCATGAAAGCACAATGAATGGACTTCTGATCTGAAAACACCATAAAAGACACAGTGACAGATGTAGCAATAATCCAAGAATTCTATTTGGAGATGGGAGGTAGTGATAGAAAAATTCTCCAGGGGCCCACAGGCCAGGTAAACTCCCATATCAACTATGACCAATAACGTATTGTGAATTCTTTCCATAAATCAAGGAATATAAATTATATAAAACCAGAGCACTATTTTTTCTGGCAAGATGAGCTTTTCTTTAATAATGTTTAAGTTTTCTATTTAAACAAAAGAAATAAGATGAATCGTATCATCATCAGGGGATCACTCTGGCAGGCATCTGCTGATGTCAACAACATCTCTCCATCCTTCCCTGGAATTTCAACACAGGACTCTAAAGCGCTTTCTCCTTACACTTTCCCCATTGGTTTTTTGAATATGAGAATTGGGTCAATGATGAAAAGCCCATCTCTCCCCATTCTAGTGCTAATAACTTGTACTGACAATGCTTTTCACTTTTTATATGCTGTATTTTGAACTTTATTGCTTAAAAGCACTATCCAATATTCTTAATAGGAATTTTGGCAACAGAGATAGAGGAAAGGGAGAAAGAAGACCTTGGGGAGCTGTGGAAATACTCCTGAAGTGATCAGTCTCTTATGCACAACAGACAATAAGCCTTGTGAACCATATCTGTTTCATCCTTCTCACAGCCTGAGTCTTACAGAGTTCAGTCTGAACTCCAACTTATGCAAGAATTGTTAGTTAAGCTTCAGTTGGATTACATGCTACTAGCATAGAAAGAGAATATTCTATGAACATAGTAGAACATATGTCCTTATTATGTGCGGGGGAATCCTCTGGGTATATGCCCAGGACTGGTATAACAGGGTCCTCCAGTAGTATGCCTAGTTTTCTGAGGAACCACCAGACTGATTTTCAGAGTAGTTGTATCAGTTTGCAATCCCACCAGCAGTGGAGAGGTGTTCCTCTTTCTCCAAATTCTCTCTAGCACCTGCTGTCTCCTGCGTTTTTGATCTTAGCCATTCTGAGTGGTGTCCAGAAGCTGGAATGAATCCAGATGTCCCTCAATGGAGGGATGGATACAGAAAATGTGGTATATTTACACAATGGAATACTACTCAGCTATTAAAAACTATGAGTTCATGAAATTCTTAGGCAAATGGTTGGACTGGAAAATATCATCCTAAGTGAGGTAACCCAATCATAAAAGAACACACATGGTATGCACTCATGGATAAGTGGATATTAGCACAGAAGTTTGGAATACCCAAGACATAATTCACATATCAAATGATGCCCAAGAAGAAGAAAGAACAAAGTATGGATACTCTGGTCCTTCTTAAAAGGGGGAACAAAATACCCGCAGAAGGAGATACAGAGACAAGGTGTGAAGCAGTGACTGAGGGAAAGGCCATCCAGAGACTACCCCACCTAGTGCTACATCCCATATACAGTTACAAAACTGAGACAATTTTATGGATGTCCACAAGTACTTGCTGAACGGAACCGAATATAGCTGTCACCTGGGAGGTTCTGCTAGTGCCTGACAAATAAAGAGTGGGACACTCTCAGCCAGCCTTTGAACTGAGCACACAAAAGAATCCAAGGAGCTGAAGGGGTTTGTAGTGCCATAGGAGGAGGAACAACAATATGAGCCACCCAGTACTCCCAGAGCTCCCAGGGACAAAAACATCAACCAGATAGTACACATAGTGTTACCCATCGCTCCAGATGCATAGGCAGCAGAGAATGGCCTTGTTGGACATCAAAGGGAGGAGAGGTCCCTGATCCTGGAAAAGCTTGATGCAGCAGTATAGGGAAATACCAGGACAGGGAAGAAGGAGGGGGTTGATAGGGGAACAGGGGGAGGAGAGATGACTTATTTGAAATGTAAATAAAGAATATAGGTAATAAAAAAAGAAATAGGCAAAAATAAATTCAGCAACTAGGAAAAAGAAAGAAAGAGGATATTCTGGATTTGCATTCCTAGTAACACAGTCTGATCACACTTTAGCAATTTCATAAGGTTTTCTGATTTTCTTCCTAACTTAACACTTTTTTTTTCTGGCTTTGGAACTGCATTCTTGCCAGAAGACTATCATTTATACCCCCACCCATGCTTCTAACTACACTCCCCCCACACACACCCATACTCTCTTCCTGAGTCTGCAAGATCTGTGTATCTGTCCAGATGTGGTCATGCATTTTCCCCAAGGTTCTTCCTTAGTTTTGTTTTCTGATTGCTGTTGGGTTTTCAATAAAAGTGAAACATTAAGAAATACTTAGCAATCAATAAAAAAAGAGAGAAAGAGAGAAACTCACATTAAAAAAAAAAACTCTTCACTAACCTGGGAATAGTTTAAATCTATTTTAAATTCTTTTCAAAATAATAATAAGATCAGAAGCTTTTTTATGTTGCACAGAGATTTCATCCTTAAGCTTCTTCCCTCTTCCCAGGGTCCACTTCTACTCCTAAAGTATTGAAAGAGAGCCTTTATACTGCCTCAAGCATGTCAAATGTAAAAATATAGACATGAGACAGCACTGTGCATTTAGGATTATGTGTCCAGCAGAACCATGATGAATCCTGGACCCTAAAATATATGTAATGTAATGTCTACTAGTGAAGGTGACTTAACCGAATCTAGATCATCTAAGAAAACATACCTGACAAAAACTTAAGGGGGTTTCTAGATTGGATTATCTGAAAGTAGAAAAGCCACTGTAAGTGTCGGTGCCACCACCCTATGGGTTGACATCCTGGTGAGGAGGGAGGGAGAGGTGAGCAGATCGTGAGCACTGTTCTCTGCTACCTGAACACAGATGTAACGCGTTCAGCTACCTTCCTTAGCACTGGTACATCCAAATCTTGTAATAGAATAATCGTTTCCTTTCTCAAGTTGCTTTAACCAGATTTTTTTTCACAAGGAGAAAACGATAAGTATTTTAAGGTCACTGTTAAGGTGTGCTAGATACTTTCTTTTCAAAACAAAAGGTGACTATTCAAATATTAAGGATATTTTTATGTTGTAAGAGGGCTATCTCATGAGAACATGGGGAGCTGAAGAGAACCATTCATCTTACTGAAAAGATGAGTTAGTTAATGAGATTTACCCCTAAGACTACAAAAAAAGGCTATATATTGTCTAGAGCAACACATTTTTAATAGCCAAATATATATGACTTTTGTTTCAAATTGTAATTCTCAATCTGCCATAAAATAACACCACATTATTTGTATGTAAAGCAGGTGAATACAATGTTGAACAATTCACAGCAGTCTTAATTTATATACATGTGCATACATTAATCCCAATTTGGTATAAGTGTTTCATTTTCACGACATGAAGCTTTTCAAATTATAGTTGCTATTAATGTTTTCCTAAGCCAATTTCATGGGCTTTAATTCAATTTTGAAAACAAAACATTTTTATATTACTTAAATGCAACTGATTTAACATTTTAATATTCATCAAATTTATTGAGCTCTAATTTTACAAGTCTATTTATAATATCATAGAGAAAAGAAAATTCCTAAACATTTATGTGCAAAGTGTTATCACTGAGTGATAATTTCATTAATTGATCAACTGACTTATTTATTTAACACTGAGGAATACAGCTTGACCTTTCACATATTCTGAGCATGCATTCACATCAAATCCTACACACAGACCACGTTTCATTTAAAATATGAAGCTTCTGCTTCTGGCTAGGCTATGGATAAAAAAGGCTTTTGTCTGAGACCCTCCTAACATTTACCAGTATCTCTGAAACTATAGCAAGTTTTCAATCCTCTTTGCTACAGAGTCATACTGTACTTGTTTTGCAGTTCTTCACAAGGGTGGCCAGGTTGTTGCATCAGCACCACAGTAAACACAGTAGCTACCCAGTCTCCCTATGCTCTACAAGTTATCCATACAGCTTAACATACAGAAAATACATCACTAATATCTGTTAAGTCAAATAATAAATATATTTGAAGCAGGGAAATGTCATAAACAAGTACACACTCTGTAAACTAGATCTAGTACAATATGCACTATGTAGATTCTGTTCTAGTACAATTACAAGGCAGTGTGACACATAAACACAACAAAATAACTATATTTTATATACCTTATCATTGATAATGATCTTTGGATCATGTAAGTATGTCATATATCTATCATTTTTTTTAATGTTTAAGACTAATACTGCCAAGAATACCATCAATTTTGTTTTGTAGGTTAAGAATCTGAAGAGTTCCAGGTCAAATGTTTTTCTCCAGATATTGTAAAACAACGTGACAATAATTATGATCTTTTACTCATGCCAGCATGTTTTAAAATTTTTCAAGATTAATTATAGGTAGCAATGAAGGCCATAATAACTCACTGTGAGGAAATCAGGACTGTGCCCTATGGAAGAGAAAGTGACAGCCCACCTGAGTGGCAGGCATCTCTAACTGCATGACATACCACAAGGTCTCTACTGTACATGGCCTCACTGGAGACTATATTCTGCTAGGCACAGCCTCAGGCTACATTGTAAAATGAGTATTGCAACTCTGAGTGCTAAAGAAAAAAGAAAAAAGAAAGAAAAATAACTGAATCCAAAAGCTGTGGAATGACCTCCATAAACTATCTTTTCTTTCTTTTTTTCCCAGCTCAAAACTAGGTATTATTTATTTATTTATTTATTTGATTGAATATTTTCTTTATTTAAATTTCAATATTTCCCCTTTCCTGGTCTCCTCCTAGGAAACCCCCATCCTATTCCTCTTCCCCTGCAGCTATGAGGGGGATCCCCACCCACTGACTCCCTTCATTCACTGGCATTCCCCTACACTGGGGCATCAAACACCCACAGGCACAAAGGACTCTCCTCCTATTGATGTACAACAAGGCCATCCTTTGCTACATATGCAGCTGGAGCCATGAGTCCCTCCATATGTACTCTTTGGTTGGTGGTTTAGTCCCTGGGAGCTCTGGGGTACTGGTTGGTTCATACTGTTGTTCTCCCTATGGGACTGCAAACTCCTTCAGCTCTATTCCCTTCCTTCTAAAACTCCTCCATCGGAGAACCCTGAGTTCAGTCCAATGGTTGACTGTGAGCTTCTGCCTTTGTCTCTGTCAGTCTCTGGTAGAGCCTCTCAGAAGACACCCATATTAAGCTTCACTTTCCAGCATCCACAATAACATCTGGGTTTGGTAACTGTATATGAGATGGATTCCCCGGTGGGGGAGTCTCTGGATGGCCTTTCCTTCAGTCTCTGCTCCACATTTTGTCTCCAAATTTGCTCCTGTGAGTATTTTGTTCACCCTTCTTAAAAACACTGAAGCATCCACATTTGGTTCTTTCTTCTTCTTAGGCATGTAAATTGAATCTAGAATATTCCAAACTCGCAACCATACTTATAATAGCCAGAAAATGGCAACAACCCAGGTGTCCTTCAACAGAGGAATGGATACAGAAAATGTGGTACATTTACATGATGGAATACTATTCAGATATTAAGAATAAAGACTTCTGGCTATTATAAATAGGGCTGCTATGAACATAGTAGAACACGTATCCTTATTACATGCTGGGGAATCCTCTGGGTATATGCCCAGGAGTGGTATAGCAGGATCCTGCGGAAGTGACAAGCCCAGTTTCCTGAGGAACCGCCAGACTGATTTCCAGAGTGGTTGTACCAATTTGCAACCCCACCAGCAGTGGAGGAGTGTTCCTCTTTCTCCACATCCTCGCCAACACCTGCTGTCTCCTTAGTTTTTAATCTTAGCCATTCTGATAGGTGTAAGGTGAAATCTCAGGGTTGTTTTGATTTGCATTTCCCTAATGACTAATGATGTTGAACATTTTCTAAGATGTTTCTTCGCCATCCCAAATTCTTCAGGTGAAAATTCTTTGTTTAGCTCTGTACCCCATTTTTAACAGGGTTATTTTGTTTTCTGGGGTCTAACTTCTTGAGTTCTTTGTATATATTGGATATTAGCCCTCTGTAAGATGTGTAGGGTTGGTGAAGATCTTTTCCCAATTTGTTGGTTGCTGATTTGTCCTTTTGCTGGTGTCCTTTGCCTTACAGAAACTATGTAATTTTATGAGGTCCCATTTGTCAATTCTTGATCTTTGAGCATAAGCTATTGGTGTTCTGTTCAGGAACTTTCCCCCTGTACCAATGTCCTCAAGGGTCTTCCCCAGTTTCTTTTTTAGCTTCAAAGAACCCAGGTATACCTTAACGGAAGAATGGATAAAAAAAACTGTGATATATATATATATATATATATATATATATATATATATACACAATTGAGTACTATTCAGCCATTAGAAACAATGAATTCATGAAATTCTTAGACAAATGGATGGAGCTGGAGAACATCATACTAAGTGAGGTAACCCAGTCTCAAAAGATCAATCATGGAATGCACTCACTAATAAGTGGATATTAGCCTAGAAAATTGGAATACCCAAGACATAATCCACACTTCAAATGATGTCCAGGAAGAATAGAGGAGTGGACCCTGGTTTTGGAAAGACTTAGTGTAGTAGTATAGGGCAATTACAGAACAGGGAAGTGGGAAGGGGAGGGTGGGAGAACAGGGGGAGGGAAGGGACTTTTGGGGAGTGGGGAGCCAGAAAAGGGGAAATCATTTGAAATGTAAATAAAAAATATATCAAAAAAAAAGAATAAATACTTCACGAAATTCACAGGCAAATGGATGGAACTAGAAATGAGGTAACGCAGTCACAAAAGAACAGACATGGCATGCACTCACTGATAAGTGGATATTAGCCCAAAACTTCAGAATAAACTATCCTTTCAGTCATCCAGGCTGCCAAACAACCACAGTCTTCTTTTGTGTTCACTTGATCCTCAAACAGATTTTATTATTTTGCAATGTGTTTTCATTTGTTGTGTCAAAAGACAGAAATGCAGAAATGTAGTCATAGACCAAATTGGTGTTTACTTGTAATTCATAATTTTGGTTATAATTGTTTTATAGGATAGAATGAATTCTCTATCAAAGCAGCAGTTGTGGGTTCTTCAAAGTGGGGACCCCAAAAGTAAGCAGTGGGAGGGGACAGAGGGAATCACATTAGATTAATTCGTGCTGCTTTCTTGGAAGACTGCAATCTCCACTTTTGGGGGCAGGAGGCTCTGTTTAGGTGTCATTCTATTTCTTGAACATTTTAGTTCGATTATGTGGCTTTAATAATGAATGACTTTTGTTTGGTCTGGTCTATTGAAGACTAGTACAGGAAGTCAACGAAAAAGAAAAACTTCCTTAATTTTAGCAGTTCTCATGTTTTACGACTTTTGTTTAACTCATTTTTATGTCATATTTTTTTAACTAAAAGCAGTTTTCTGAGTCTTATAATGCTGAAGTACTATACAAGTAAAATTATTCCTCATGAATTTCTCCAAATATTTGTACACAATGAGTGGCCAGAGAATGGTCCTGGGAATTGTAGGAAGGTTGTTTAGTGTTGTTCATAAAGGAAAAGAAGACTGTGCTTTGCAGAACACAGCTCTGGAGGCTGGCAAACAGATGTTACAGGAACTGAGTTGGACTCTCAAGAAATTATTCAGGATCTATTTTTCTTAGAGAGGGGAAGAAGCCAGAGAGCCAGGGGTGGAGCAGAGTAAAGGATGACATAGTTTGGCTGGGCAAGATGGCACCTGCCTGAAGTGGTAGCATTAGGAAGGCAGGGCAATCTGTGACAGTAAGTTGGAGATCATCCTGGACTACAGGAAACCTTATCTCAAAGAAACAAACCAAAACAAACCTATTCAAAAGTTAATCAGGCACTCAGAGAGAGAGAGAGAGAGAGAGAGAGAGAGAGAGAGAGAGAGAGACCAAAAAAAGAGATGATACAGTGTTTGGGTCAGAAAATGAAGGATGTACCCACGCTTCTTTATAGAAATATCAATACACAGGGACATGCATCATAAGTATGCAGCTGATGTAGTTTTCAACAAAAAGCATCCCCCAGAACCAGTGACCAGGATTCTTTCTGGTCACTGACCTATAAGGGAAACCCAAAGATAAAGATTAATATATTAAGGTTTTCTTCTTTTGCAGTGACAGTTGTAAGACTTTCATCCATATTACCACTCGAAGCAGACATACTGTTTTCTCATTTACATAACATCAAACAAATGTAGAAACAGAATGACACAGTGTGTTTTAAGTCTTGGGTATACTTTGAAAGTACAGTCAATATTTGAAGACAAGGGAATCAGAAAGAAAACTGTCCTCCTCCCATAGGCCCAGGTATTGACCTTTGTCTCTAGTTCTATCTATTCTATCTGTGCTGACTTCCATGACCATCTTTATGCTGAGTATGCTTTGATCAGCCTGCCTTGGTATGAATGTGAGCACATGCGCACCTGAAGGCTCGGGTATTGAACCCTTGTGCCCTAGTTGATGGTGCTGTTTGGGGAGGTTACTGAACATCTAGGATGGAATCGTTGGAGGGGCAAGTTCATCATTGAAGAAGGGCTTTGATGATTAACTGCCTCCCCCACTTCCAGTTTGTTCTCTTTAATGTGTGCATTGAGAAGCCAGCTCTCAGCTTCTTAATCATGCCATTGTGTAATTCCTGACCTTATGGACAGCTAGCATTTGGGAAGCATAAGCCACATTCACTTCCTGATATTGTTTCTAATCATGGTATTTTGTGATAGCAACAACAACAACAACAACAACAACAAAAACCAAGTAATGCAGAGAGTTACTGGGGTGAAGAGACAGGAATACATCTAACCGGGACCTGGGAAATTGAACATCTGTAGACAATTACAAGAGCAACTCCCTGGGTGCAGTTGTAAAGGTGAGTCTTGGGAGAAGTATAAGCCAAATATATAAATCCAAGAGTCATAAGAGTAGCAGAGGCACTGGCACAGAAAACTATGACATTAGAACAAATACTTAAGAGGTGAATTTCTCTAGCAAAACCCCTGTGGTCACTGCTATGCCCTGCTTTTGAGGGCTACGGACATATCAGCTTTTATTTTTTTTTAATTTTTTATTTATTTTCTATATTCTTTGTTTACATTCTAGAAGCTTTCCCCTTTCCCAGTCCCCCTCCATATGTTCCATAAGTTCTCTTCTCCCCATCCATTCTCCTGTCTTTCCCCCTCCCTTTTCTCTGTCCTGGTACTCCCCTACAATGCTGGATCAAGCCTTTCCAGGATTAGGGCCCTCTTCTTCCTTCTTCGTGGAAATCATTTGATATGCTAATTATATCTTCAGTATTCAGAGCTTCAGGGCTAATTAATATCCACTTATCAATGATTGCATTCCATGTGTATTCTTTTGTGATTGTCTTACCTCTCTTATGATGATGTTTTCCAGTTCCATCTATTTGCCTAAAAAATTCATGAATTCATTGTTTTTAATTGCTGAATAGTACTCCATTGTGTATATATACCACATTTTCTGTATCCATTCCTCCATTGAGGGATATCTGGGTTCTTTCCAACTTCTGGCTATTATAAATAAGGCTGCTATGAACATAGTGGAGCATGTGTCCTTATTGCATGCTGGGGAATCCTCTGGGTATATGCCCAGGAGAGGTATAGCAGGGTCCTCCGGAAGTGTCATGTCCAGTTTTCTTAGGAACTGCCAGACTGATTTCCATAGTGGTTGTACCATCTTGCAATCCCACCAGCAGTGAAGGAATGTTCCTCTTTCTCCACATCCTCGCCAATACCTGCTGTCTCCTGAGATTTTAAACCTTAGCCATTCTGACTGGTGTGAGATGAAATCTCAGGGTTGTTTTGATCTGCATTTCCCTAATGGCTAATGACGTTGAGCATTTCTTAAGGTGCTTCTCGGCTATCCGAATTTCTTCAGGCAGAAATTCTTTGTTTAGGTCTGTACCCCATTTTTAATAGGGCTATTTGGTTCCCTGGGGTCTAACTTCTTGAGTTCTTTGTACATATTGGATATTAGCCCTCTATCAGATGTAGGGTTGGTGAAGATCTTTTCCCAATTTGTTGGCTGCCGTTTTGTCCTTTTGACGGTGTCCTTTGCTTTACAGAAACTTTGTAATTTTATGAGATCCCATTTTTCAATTCTTGATCTTAGAGCATAAGCTATTGGTGTTCTGTTCAGGAACTTTTCCTCTGTTTTTCCCCAGTTTCTTTTCTATTAGTTTCAGTGTGTCTGGTTTTATGTGGAGGTCCTTGATCCACTTGGAGTTGAGCTTAGTACAAGGAGATAAGAATGGATCAATTCGCATTCTTCTGCATGTTGACCTCCAGTTGAGTCAGCACCATTTGTTGAAAAGGCTATCTTTTATCCACTGGATGTTTTCAGCTCCTTTGTCAAAGATCAAGTGACCATAGGTGTGTGGATTCATTTCTGGGTCTTCAATTCTATTCCATTGGTCCTCAAGCAATACTACAGAGCAAGTGTTAAAAACTGCATGGTATTGGCACAGGGAGAGGCATATCAACTTTTAAACTAGAGACTTGAAATGCATAGATCACTTATATAAGTCTGATGCAACATACAAGATGCAAGCTGCCTTTTATAGTAAATTATTGACCCATGTGTGAACTACTACTCAACAAATATAAATGGAATGTTCCAGGTATAATTTAAGAGAATATAGTGACAGCTGCTTTTGATGCTTATAGGAAGACACAGGATTCCCTTAATGAGATAGGCACTTATCTTCCCCAGAAGCCTCTTCCTCAGCAGATACTTATACAGCTAATCATCCCAGTCTGGATTTTAACTCAGAAGTTTTAAATTTTATATTCTTCCTTTTTTTATCTCTTCTTTCCAGACATATGCCCGAATCTTAAGTTAATTGGTTACAACATCAGGGCATCCTCATACTCTCTGAAAACCCATCCCTGTCCTAACTCTCTGAGAATCCTTCTCCCTTTCTGTGTGTGTTTCTCTGTCGGGTGTCTGTCTCTCTTGTCCACTCTGAAGATCTACCATGAAAGCAGTAGTGTGCTGACTTCCAATGCTAAGCTTACCTGATTTGATATTTTATTTTTAGTTGCTTTTTTATTATTTATACACTCTATGTTTTATTCCCCACCCTGCCAACCCGTCTACCCTCTGTCTGTTTCTCATCCCAAATCTCCTCCCCTGCCCTGTCTCCAAGTGAATGTCTCTACCCCACACCCCACCTGACCTCTAAACTCCCTGGGGCCTCCAGTCCCTTGAGGTTTAGGTGCATCACCTCTGAATGAACACAGACACAACAGTCCTCTACTGTATGTGTGCTAGGGGCCTCATATAAGCAAGTGTATGTTGCCTGTTTGGGGGGGTCCAGATTAATTGAGACAGCTGGTCCTCCTACAGGGTGGCCCTTAGCTTCATTTAGCCTTCCCTAATACAACAGCAGGGGTCAGCTGCTTCTGTACATTCGTTTGGATGCAAATATCTGCATCTGACTCTTTCAGTTGCTTCTTGGGTGTTCCAGACTATTGTCATGCTAGGTCCCGTTTTGTAAGTGCTCCATAGCCTCAGTAATAGTGCCAGGCCTCCCCTTGCACTGGATCCCACTTTGAGCCTATTGCTGGACCTTCTTTTCCTCAGGCTCCTCTCCATTACCATCCCTGTAATTCTGTCTGACCGGAACAATTATAGGTCAGAGTTATGACTGTGGGATGGCCCCCCTCTCCCTCACTTGAAGCCCTGTCTTCCTGCTGGAGGTGGGCTCTATAAATTCCCTCTCCCTGCTGTCAGGCATTTCATTTAAGGTCCCTCCCTTTTACTACTGTGAGTCTCTCACCTTTCAGGCCTCTGGTGCACTCTGGAGGGACCACCAACCTCCTGTCTCCGGAGGTTGCCTGTTTCAGTTCTTTCTGTTGGCCCTCAGAGCTTCAGTCCTTTTCCATTCCCCAATGTCAGATCAGGTTCCCCTCTTCCTCCTCTTCCCCTGAGTGACATAACTCAGACCCATAAGAACAAGCATATCATGTACTCACCAATAAGTGGATATTAGCAAAAAAATAATAGATTACCCAAGATAACAGTCTACAGAACTCAAAAAGGTCAACAAGCTAAAGTACCCAAGTGAGGGCACCTTGTCCCACTTGGGAGGGAGAAGAAAGCAATCACAAGTGGGGAGGGAGGGAGGGACCTGGGAGGGAATGTTGACACTTTTTATTTAACTAAATTTACTTTTTCTTTTTTTTAATTAGATATTTTCTTTATTTTCATTTCAAATGTTATCCCCTTTCCTGGTTTCCCAGCCCAAAACACGGTATCCCATACACCTCTGTCCTGCTCACCAACCCACCCACTCCTGCTTCCCCTTCTTTGCATTCCCCTACACTGGGGCACTGAGCCTTTATAGGACCAAGGATCTCTTCCCATTGATGTCCAACAAGGTAATCCTCTGCTACATATGCATCTGGAGCCTTGGGTCCCTCCATGTGTACTCTTTGGTTGGTGGTTTAGTCCCTAGGAGCTTAGGGGGTACTGGTTGGTTCATATTGTACTTCCTCCTATGGCACTGCAAACCCCTTCAGCTCCTTGTGTCCTTTTTCTAGCTCTTCCATTAGGTACCTGTGATCAGTCCAATGGTTGACTGTGATCACCCACCTCTGTATTTGTCAGGAACTGGCAGAGCCTGTCAGGAGACAGCTATATCAGGCTCCTGTCAGCAAGCCCTTGTTGACATCCACAATAGTGTCTGGGTTTGGTAACATTATATCGGATGGAATCCCCAGTGGGTCAGTCTCTGAATGGCCTTTCCTTCAGTATCTGCTCCATAATTTGTCTCTGAATCTCCCCCCATGGGTATTTTGACCCCCTTTCTAAAAAGGACTTAAGGATCCACACTTTGGTCTTCCTTCTTCTTGAGCTTCATGTGCTCTTTGAATTGTATCTTGGGTATTGTATCTTGGTATCTTGGGTATCCACTTATCAGTGAGTGCATACCATGTGCATTCTTTCATGATTGGGTTACCTCACTCAGAATGATATCTTCTAGTTCCACCCATTTGCCTAAGGGCTTTGTGAATTCATTGTTTTTAATAGCTGAGTAGTACTCCATTGTGTAAATGTACCACATTTTCTGTATCCATTGTGCTGTTGAGGGACATCTGGGTTCTTTCCAGCTTCTGGCTATTATAAATAAGGCTGCTATGAATATAGTAGAGCATGTATCCTTATTACATGTTGGAGAATCTTCTGTGTATATGCTGTATATATCCAGGAGTGGTATAGCTTGGTCCTCAGGTAGTACCCATATACCTGTGGTCACTAGATCTTTGACAAAGAAGTTAAAACCATCCAGTGGAAAAAACACAGCATTTTCAACAAATGGTGCTGGTTCAACTGGTGGTTAGTATGTAGAAGAATGCAAATAGATCCATTCTTTTTTTTGTTTGTTTGTTTGGTTTTTTTTGTATTTTTTTTTATTCGATATAATTTATTTACATTTCAAATGACTTCCCCTTTTCTAGCCCCCCCACTCCCCGAAAGTCCCGTAAGCCCCCTTCTCTTCCCCTGTCCTCCCACCCACCCCTTCCCACTTCTCCATTCTGGTTTTGCTGAGTACTGTTTCACTGAGTCTTTCCAGAACCAGGGGCCAGTCCTCCTTTCTTCTTGTACCTCATTTGATGTGTGGATTATGTTTTGGGTATTCCAGTTTTCTGGGTTAATATCCACTTAATAGTGAATGCATACCATGATTCACCTTTTGAGTCTGGGTTACCTCACTTAGTATGATATTCTCTAGCTCCATCCATTTGCCTAAGAATTTCATGAATTCATTGTTTCTAATGGCTGAATAGTACTCCATTGTGTAGATATACCACATTTTTTGCATCCACTCTTCTGTTGAGGGATACCTGGGTTCTTTCCAGCATCTGGCAATTATAAATAGGGCTGCTATGAACATAGTAGAACATGTATCCTTATTACATGGTGGGGAGTCTTCTGGGTATATGCCCAGGAGTGGTATAGCAGGATCTTCTGGAAGTGAGGTGCCCAGTTTTCGGAGGAACCACCAGACTGATTTCCAGAGTGGTTGTACCAATTTGCAACCCCACCAGCAGTGGAATAGATCCATTCTTATCTCCATGTACAAAGCACAAGTCCAAGTTCATCAAGGACCAGCACATAAAACCACATACACTGAAACTAATCAAAAAGAAAGTGGGGAAGAGCCTTGAGCACATGGGCACAGGGGAAATTTTCCTTAAGAGTACACCAATAGCTTATTCGCTAAGATGAAGAATTGACAATTGGGACCTCATAAAATTGCCAAGCTTCTGTAAGGCAAAGGACACTGTCAACAGGACAAAATGGCAATCAACAGATTGGGAAAATGTCTTTACCAGTCCTACAGCCAATAGAAGTCTAATATCAAATATATACAAAGATTCAAGAAAGACTCCAGAGAAACAAATAATCCTATTAAAAATGGAGTACGGAGCTAAACAAAGAATTTTCAACTGAGAAATACTGAATGGCTGAGAAGCACCTAAAGAAATGTTCAACATCCTTAGCTCTCAGGGAAATGCAAATCAAAATAAGCCTGAGATTCCACCTCACACCAGTCAGAATGGCTAAAAATCAAAAACTCAGGTGACAGCAGAGACTGGCAAGGACATAGAGAAAGAGGAACATTCCTCCATTGTTGCTGTGATTTCAAGCTGGTACAACCACTCTGTTTGGCAGTTCCTCAGAAAATTGGATTTCTTGACTTTTAACTCAAAAATTTCACCTACCACCATTCTTCACAAGTTTCCTTTTCTAGAGAATTCTGTAAATATTGACAGCTAGTCTATCCTATTTTTTCTTGTCAGATTACAATAAAACTGCCCTTAAGTTACCTTCAAAGTCTCTTTTTAAGTTATTTTATTTGCTAGACCAAAATTCCTATAAAGTGGATCTGAGTTCTGGTAACAGTAAGATGTTAACTCTTAGAGTGATAGGATAGACTAAGATCTTCTTTTTTTGACCATGGGACACAGGATAGTAATGCAAAGGCACATACGTGTTCCTGTCTTTTCATCAGCTACAAAGTGAGGACACAAACAATGGAGCAGGACAGGCAAGAAATTCTTTTCAAATCATTATGCAAACTCCTCCCATTTTAGAAAGTTCTTTGGTTTTTCCTTTGGTACCTGAAATCTTCATTAGTGATGGATTTGAGTTTCTGAGCAACAGAAGACCTCATGGAGAGAACTGAGAGATGGCAGTAAAGGGTCTGACGTGCTGAGAGCAGTGAGGGATCATCAATCAAATGTAAGAAATAATGGTGGCCGATGTTGAGACTTGAGATAGAGCCCAGCAAGCCACTTTTCACACCATGCTCCTAAAAGGCTTATGAACAGGAAGCTGTATAGAATTATGTGATGTGCTTCAAAATGTACAGTGTAAAAGAAGGCCAGAAAAGTGCAGAGAAAATAACCCACAACAGGACAGTATGAGAGATTTTATGAGGGGCCACATGAACACAACCCTAGTAGAGACCTCATGTCTTAACCAGACATGGCAGCAGAGCCCTGCCAACTTGGCAATGCCTGTCCAATTATTTCTTGCAATTGGCAGAGCTACAAAGGTCATGGGACTGAATCTAATTAACCCAGAGCTCCGTGACATTCTAATTCTGTCCCTGGACACTCCTTGGCATGGAGTTTCCACTCACTGGCAATCCCCCCTCCCCTGTACCTAGTTTTCTATAAGGCCCTATGTCCCCTCAGTATCTTCATGAATCCCCATCAAGATGATCAGGTTGTGTTTGCAGAGGGATATTGAGACTAATTCTGAATATTTAAGGAAACATTTTGGATGACAGCTGACTTGAGACTGAAAATTACTGAGCACAATGTCAAGAAATTGGGGGATTTGCTTTGAAAGAGAGTAGCAAAAGACAAAAAAAAAAAAAAAAAAAAAAACTAACCCTGTGAAAATTCAGGGATCAGTGGTCAGAGGAAGCCAGAGACATGCAAAAGGTGACATGCATGAAGGAGGGGGCAGATGGAGGCAAAGCCCGGTTTGTATAAAAGTTAAAGTGCCATTGGCACTGTTCTTCCCCCCTTGGAAATGGAGAGGTATCCTTGTCTGTGCCAGACCCCAGCCTGCAGGGTAGCAGAGCTTATGCCTTTGACAGCTGCTCTCTGCTACCACAGAGGCAGCTTCATTTCACTGTCGGGCAAAATGATTCTCATGTAGAGATTGAACAATTAAGTACTTAGGCAGACTGCCCAAGAAAGAAGGCAGCCAGTATGCCTATACTGAATTTCTGGGAGAAGAGAGGGATATTTTTCCCCCCTGAAAAGTGAAAAGAAAAAAAAAATCTTGGACTAGAATGTATACTTTAAGGAAGGCAGGAAGCAGACCTTGAAATTATCTAAGCTCTTCCAAACAGCACATATTCATTTCCATTTTACATGTAAAATGAGGCAAAGGGAGTGCAGTACACACGCTAAGAAAGTTTAGAAATTTGGCAGGCAATTAAACCGCTAAACTACAAAATAATTTGTCATTTTACTTCAAGCTCTATAAATCCATGGACAAATGTGAAAGCAGATTTCCCATTTAAACTAAACAGAGGAGGTGGAAAAAGAAAACCTGGCAGTGGAGTTATGGTTATATTTAGACTCTCATTAAAATAATAAAGAATCAACAATAAAGAGAGTATTTTGTGCTTTTTATGTAAAGACTTTAAATTATACTTTGAATGATTGTTTTTAAAAACCTGATTTATGTATGAGTGGATGCCACCTGTGTACAGTGCCCACAGAGACCAGTAAAGGGTGATGGGCCAATAGAGATGGAGTTATAGGCAATCATGAGCATGCCCTTTCAAGTGCATGTTGGCATCTAAAATGAAGTGCTCTATAAGACCACCAAGAACTTGTAGCCACTGGACCACTTTTCCATCCGAGGTGTATATGATTCTCTTTAAAATTATAGTCTATTCTTCATTTTCTCAAATTTGATTTCTG
This sequence comes from Apodemus sylvaticus, assembly GCF_947179515.1. Taxonomy (NCBI): domain Eukaryota; kingdom Metazoa; phylum Chordata; class Mammalia; order Rodentia; family Muridae; genus Apodemus; species Apodemus sylvaticus. The sequence goes on from NC_067473.1 coordinate 107,732,961, forward strand.
TGGAAAGCTGATAACATTTTCCCCTATTTAATCCTAACTTGACTATTACATAAAGTGGTAACCAGTTTTTTTTTCTTTCCCCAATGAAAGAAAGTGAAATCAGGTTTTATTTAAGAAGCCATTCACTGTCAACACCATGTAGCCAATGCAAAGCATAATAAGACAAGTAGAATAGTGTCTTCACACTTGTTTTTATAAAAATTTCATGTAAAGTAGTCATCATGACTCAGCAGGCAAAGGAGCCTGTCCCCAAGCCCAAGATCTATACTGAGGTCCCACTTCATAGAAGAATAAAATTGACACCTATAAGTTATTCTCTGACCTTGTTTGCACACACATACAAAATTAATTTAATTAAAAATTAAATGAATTTACAAATTGATTACAATAAATGAGAATGAAGCTACTATCTTGAAATTTTACCCTTGAGAGTCCTGAGACAAAATGTTGGATGACTTTGTATAGATATATTTACAAGTAAAAACTTGAATTAAATGGGGAATATCTTGATATGTTTATTATCATCACAAAATAAAAAGAAGATACCCTTAGTTAGTAATCTCAAGGATTTAATACAACTCATAGCAATTTCTTTGTACCTGAATCTAGAGGAAAAATGGCTCCAATATTGTTTTCACCTCCTTGGGCAGTTTAGAGAACACAACCAGAATGCAAGTTATTCACATGAGGTTGCCTGCTGTAGGTTTGAGTGTACCTTGGATTCTGTATATGCACTTGTCTCCGGGGGTGGGGGGGGTGGGAGGGTGAAGGGAGGCTAGCCTTTGGTTTTCTACAGAAGGCCAGATGGGCTTCTGATTGATATACAGAGCCTTTAAAAGTCATCAGCTAGTGCTCTGTGAGTCTTTGAGATACCCCCTAGGAGGCCAGAGGACTGGGAATCACATGTAATCACAAAGTAAAGGTGTGCTTTACTTCAACCCATCCTCTCTGCATGATTGTCATTTGGTCATTGCCCACTTTCGACCACACACCCAAAATAACTGCAGGTAGATATGGAGGCTTCAGACAAAGTCAATATATTAAAAACTTTCAGCCACTAAAACAACTGACTCAGTTTCATTGAGTAGAATGGCAGCCTGGCTTATAGGATATAAAAGGAGTGACAGCATGTGCAAATGAATCACATAGGGAAGAATTAATAAGGAATTGAGTACGGAATGATGAAGTTTAACAGGACCGTATTCCCTTATATGCTATAGGCAGACTCCAGATTAGTCTCAGGCTATCTGCCCCTCACAATGCTTACCTATGCCAGTGGTATATTTTCCCAGCCAGCCTAGACTATTCCTTCCTGGTACAAACCTCCAATGGAAATGAACCCTTGAAAAAATCCCAGTTAGCTATTAGCCCTACACACGTCAAAGGACTCCCATCTATCCCATATATTGTGAAGGTCATTTGAGAACTTTTCTTCCTAAAGAACAGATACAACTGCAAGATGATTTTTTTCACTCAGGAAAAGTCATTCAAATCATAATTCAAACAAATAAAATATAGTGTCATACATGTTTTACACCCACATGCATATAAACCAAAGTACAGGCTATTATAAAACACCAATCACAAGACAGAAGACTGTGTTGTAATTAAAATCCAACTATATGGCTACTGGGAACAATCATGTCATTTGTTTTTATAGTAACTGAAGCTAAGAATGCTTTATATCATTGCAAGGGGTTATAGTATATTGTAATCTGAATTACCTTCAATACTATGTAAACATCACATTATTTATGACCTGAAAGCATAATTTTCTACTGCTGAGATAACTTAGTTATAAATGCAAACATACATTTACATATAGACATACATACTCATCAAAATATAAGCTTATCCAGGTCTTCTTTAAGTGACAAATGATCAAGAAAGTGACACTGAACAAGAAGGAAGTGAAGTTATTATATAATATAATTCTATATATCAGCATGGAATGCTAACACTTTAAAAATATTAATATGTAAATTCAAAGTTATATATATGCACACATATATATAACACATGCACACACATATATTCTTCACTCCCAAGTAGAGTGTTTTTTCTCAGGAATTCTAGACTGACACAACATCAGAATATTTAGAAATGCTATAGCTATACTGAAAGACTGTGGTAAAAATAATAGATTCTGTTGCCTTAGATCTTTCAAAGCCTACTTTATTTTATGAAATGAAAATTTCTGGGTTTTTTTGGGAACTCAGTTGCGTTACATGATGTTTTTCTGAAAGCTGTCTTGAGAGATGTTTTGTTGAAACAGACATGTGAGAAAATGTGTTGCTAAACCAGACAGGTGAGAAGATGCTTCACTGAAGCAGGCCATGTGACCTACATGTGATGTTTTGATGGAACTGACACTTGAGAGGGAGCATTATGTTTGGAAAGAGTATAACTGGAACTACATTGTAGTAGTTTGAATATATATACTTGGCCCAAGGGAGTGGCACTATTAGGAAGTGTGGCCTTGTAGGAGTAGGTGTGGCCTTGTTAGAGGAAGTGTGTCATTGTAGTAGTGAGCTGTGAGACTGTGCTTCTAGCTGCCTTGAAACTAGTCTCCTCCTGTTTGCCTTTGGAACAAGTATAGAACCCTCAGCTCCTCCAGCTCCATGCCTTCTTGATGCTGCCATGCTTCCTGCCCTGATGATAACTGACAGAACCACAGAACCTATAAATTCCAATTAATTGTTGTCCTTTATAAGAGTTGCCTTGGTTAGAGTGTTTGTCCACAGCAATGAAATCCTAACTAAGACACTCACAATGAAAGGAAACACTTACATTAAGACACTATGCAATGCCTCCTCACTGGTCTTTGCTGGTCATGCAATACTTCACTGATCTTCACTGATCTTCACTTTGTAGAGAGAAAGGTGCCAAAGAACTTCTGGTATTCTGGCTGACTTTTGCTGCTTCCACTGACATGTGGAATTCAGAAGAACCTTGTGGTTTCTGCTAGATTGAGCTGCTACTACTGATTCATGTTTGGTGTTTGCTATTGGATGACTGCTACTACTGATTCATGTTTGGTGTTTGCTATTGGATGACGGCTGCTACTGATTCATGTTTGGTGTTTGCTATTGGATGACTGCTGCTACTGATTCCTGTTTGGTGTTTGCTATTGGACTGGACTATTGGTACCCTGACAATGAAGAGTGGAATTGCCCCAAAGAACTACTTCTAAACAGGTCTAATATCCCCTTTTCCTATAGACCCTTTTTCCCTCCTACCTCTGGTCAGTGGGCTAGAAGGGAGGTTGAAGTATTCTGGAACCCTAAATAAACTAGGCTTTGACAAATATAAGCCACTAAGAATCCTCACTAGAAAAGTATTTAGTGACAAAACATAATGCAAATTGATTTTTGAAAATCTACCACGGAAAGGATGATACCGATTGTTTTGATTCATACAGGGCCGTAAGCACAGGTTCCCTGGTTTACAGAAATCATTGAATTTTGTTCTTGTTTCTGGGAAAGTATGCGCAAAAGTAGAATGCATCTATAACTCTGTGTGGTACAGGGTTTGGCTGCAGCTCTTTGTTGCAAAGAGCTGTCTATCATTACCTTACTCTTGTAATCAGTCCAATTGCAGCTGTGAGTTAGAAATGAAGGTGTACTTCTTAAATTCACTTAAGGGAGTCATCTGTATAGATCCTCAGGACTCAAGAGTTGTGGTTCTTTCCCTTTACTGTAAATTTGGAATCATGGGTCATACCCCACATTTTATACGTGATCATCAACTGTTCTGCACAGATAAGGAATGAGGCAACCACTGTATTTTAGGAAGATCAGTGCTGTGGCTTTTCATGTCTTCCTTTACCAGAAGAAATCCTTGTTAGTCATTATTAACCTGTAACCATGGTAAATTAAATCAATGTTTCTTTTGTTTCTGATTTTCTCTACTTTTTAAAGAAAAGGTTTGATTTCATTATTTATAATTTTGTTTATTGGTGTACACATGTGCATGCATGTGTGTGTGTTTTTGTGTTTCTGCCCCTGAGTAAAGGTACTTGTGTAGGCAATAAGAGGGTGTTACATCAGTAGTAAACTGCTTTCTTTGGATGCTGGAACCCAAGCTCAGTTTCTCTATAAGACTTGTATGCATTTTAACCATTATGTCATCTCCCATACCCACTGGTCAAGAATGCCTCATGAATAAAAAAAAAGATATTATTCATAATTTGGTAGAGAACAGAATAGAAACAAATAGAAATGCATCTTTCACCAAACACACATGGTCCCTAGTGCTGATTAAGATCCCATTAAGCACAGGCTTATCTTGAGAAACGTCATTGGTTTATATTATCACCTGATAATCAGTTTCCAGGTGAGATACATGGAGCTGTTTTCTGATTCTAGCTCATCCTCCACTAATTCACAGTGCTTTAGCTCCCCTTGTCTGCTTTGTGGGTGTTTCCTGTGTTTTTATGTCTAGAGACTCAAATGATTTTCACCTTTGAAAATGCTTATGGTATACAAGCATCTACACAATAAACTCATTCTCCTTTTGTCCTGTAAACATTTTATTGTTTCTATCTCTTCACAGAAAGCACAGTTTTGCTAGAGCTGAGATAGTGCAGTGATGAACACACACACACAAACACACACACACACACACACACACACACACACACACACACACACACACACACGTTGTCATGCTCACTCACCAAACACAGCCCTGTCTTATGTGAGAGGCACATGTCACTGAGAAAACTGAATCGGCTGTAGCCTAGGCATGGATAGGAAAACTCAGCCACTGGGGAACAGGCATGCTCTACTCCAGCAGGAGCCCAAATAGATTTCAGAAACTCAGTCAGCTAACCTGCAAAAATCAACTCCAGAGTTAACTCCAAGAAAAATTTTCATTACTTATGGAGAGCTAATCATCCAAAATGTTCTTAGCTTCTCTTAAAAAAAAAAAGCAAGAAACAATTAAAGTTGTACCAATGTGACTAAGCTCCTTAACAAACTCCATGTGGCTTTGGCTCAAATAACTAAAAGGGTTGGAGATTAAGCTAAGGGTTTTCTCTCCTAGGATGCATAAGCAGGAAATATATTATCTGTAGAGTATAATCCAGCCATCTGTTCTCAATTAGAAAGTATATGCTACTATTACAAAAATGGAAAGCCATCATCTCAGTGCCTTTGAAATATGACTGGCAAAGCAGGGACAGCGAGACAGTTAGCTGGGATTGTGGAATTATGCTTTGCTCTGTAGACTTGAAGTCCTGAATGAAAAGATATATTGGATAATGATTGTCTCCCAGCTGAGCTGTTAATGGTTTAATTGTCTAAGAGATTGCCTTTGTCTTATATGGTAGTTTATCCTTGAACTATTATGTACTTGACTTCACTTAGAATTTCCATTAAGCTTGTAGAACAATATAACTCCAAAAGCCCTTTACTGTTACAAAACTGTTTTGTAACCATTGCCACGGAAATAACTCTGGTGGTGTCCATGCCCCTTTGCAAAGAAAAATAATGTTTTCAATTTATTTTTTATAACCCAGATTATCATTATCTATTTTTTAGAAAAATAAACAAAATATATGAGTTTTGAAGGATCTCTTTAATACTAACCTAATACAGAAACTCATAAATATATACACAAGGCCAAGTAAAAATCTTGTACCATCCCTGGTTCTATAATGTCAGTTAATAAAGTAAAGACAAGTACAGAATGATCAGATATATGAAGATACCACAGTTGGAAACATTTTGTGAGTGGAATTTTATTGATTATCTTTAGTGTAATTTAGAACACTTTTCTGCTCAAATAAATTCTCAGGCAGACTCCTATTTCCCACATCTATGGAGTTGAACAGAGCAATGAAAATCACAAGACATTATCCTACTAAGTGTTAATAAACTATGGCTAAATATTTACTTTCATGAGTTTCCCATCAGCCCATAACCTTTCTGGTCTATCCTTACTGTTCATAGTACAAAATAGAAATTTTCTAGAAAATCTGGGAGCCACAATGAGAAACAAAGTTACTTCTGCTCTTCTGGCGTGACATTTAACATTGGCGTGTGCACAGGTATGACAAAAACAATATTTTACATAAAGGCTAATTGAGAAACTGAAGGTCAAGGACAGATAAAAACAGTGTACATCAGTTTCTCCTCCTCCTCCTCCTCCTTCTTGTCCTCCCTAAGCCTTAAAAAATAACCTCATGTCCAAGCATTCCCAAGTCATCACACAACTTACCTTCAGTAGATCTTCATGTTTATTATATTTTAAAAGATTTACATTGTTTTGAGTATGTGTTTATGTGTGCATATATCTCTGGGTATGTATACAGAAGTGCAGTTCCTGTAGAGGTGATAAGAGAGCATCAGGTTTAATAAAGCTGAAATTACAGATAGTTGTGTGCTGCATAACAGGGAATACTGGAACCAAACTCTAATCTTCTGCAGAAATAGTACATACATACTACTAATCAGTGTGCCAACTCTCCAGACCACATATTCATTATTATTAAAAGTTAAAAACGTAGTTATGCCCTCCGTAAGTCTCAAACCCTATAAGCTCTGTATTTGCCCCATGAGTTGTGGTTTGTTTTTTAAAAATATGGAATTCTAATGCTAGTGATGATACAATGTAACAAGTATTCTAAGTAGATTGCTATACAATGACAGCAGGTAATGACAACATTAAGAGCAACATGTATACAAAAACATGAAATAGAGCCAATGACATGACTCAGTGGGTAAACATACCTGCCAACAAGGCACATAAACCTGAGTTCAAACCAAAGATACACATAGTGAGACTCCAACAACTTTTTCCTCTTATTTCGACTCACACTCAGTGACACAAAAATGCACATTTCACATGCGAAAAGCCCCTGCAAATATAATGAAAAGCTAAAAAGAAAATGTGAACTGGACATATAACTGCAAGTTCTACAGCCACAGCACTATCAAAGTACAGGACCTTGAAAACAGAACATTAAAAAGTCTTAGCATTACAGATGTTTTCTATCAAAACTTCTCTCCAAAGATCATTCTTGCCATGTCTGCTACACCAAAATGAGGGAAACCCAACACTGGCCATTTGTCAGCATCTAACAATGCTGACATTGTTAGAACCACTGCACCTTCCCAGGTAGATCTTGAGCCAGAGGAGTCCAAGAGCACCGAAGACAAAGCCCGAAGTGGATAGTTATGAAATATTCATTAGACATAAGCTTGACTCTCAATGTCATAGAAGTAGCCAACCCAGCATATAGGACTACTCTATCTTCTACGCTACACATGTTTAAGTGAAAGAAAAAAATGATTTCTTCCCCATTAAGTATTAAAAATATATGCCTTGGATTGGATAGTAGGCTATACTAGAGAGAGAAAGGCACAGAAATTATCTGCTTGAGAACACATTTTACTATGGTTAAGAGTTTTCCTTTTTTCTTCCTTTAAAAAAATCCCCTAGGCAAAAACAAATCTCTGACACTACTAATGATACTGTGTTATGATTGTAGATAGGAGCCTAGCATAACTGTCCCTGAGAGGCTCTGGCTAGCAGCTGACTGAAACAGATACAGCGGCCTAGAGCCAAACAATAGATGGAGTTCAGGAAGACTTATAGAAGAGTTGGGGGAAGGACTGAGGCCCCAAAGTGGATAGGAACTCCACAGGAAGACCAAGAGTCAATTAACCTGAACCATTGCTTCCTAGAAATTGAACCACCTACCAAAGAGCATACATGAGTTGGACCTAGGCCCCCCTGCACATATCACGGTTGCCTGCAGGAGGATGCTATTCCCCTAACTGGGCTGCCTTTCCTGGCATCAGTCGGAGAGAGAGGATGTACCTAGTCCTGCGGTCCTGATGTGCTAGGGTGGGTTGGTAACCAGAGGGAACTCTCCTCTCATCAGAGGAGAGGGGGAGTGGGCATGTGGAAGGGATTATTTGATGTGGGGACTGGGAAGAGGGTGGCTGCGATGGAGAAATAAAGTGAATAAACAAATAAATTAATGGAAGTAAAGAAAAGGAAAAAATGAATTTACTTTGTGTATACACAAAAGTGAAATAAATATATTGTTGGCTCTACTCTTTAATTGTCCTCCTACTCTCTTCTCATTGACATTTCCTGAAATTCTCTGACTAATGGAGACTTTGACTGCTACATGAATATATCCTGTTACCTAGGGCATAGCCATGTTCATATGTTACTCATCCCTGGGCTGCAATGACAATAACAATATAACAGTTAATTCTTGCTTAAGTAAAATTAAAAACAGGGTAGAAGATGCAGCTCAGTTGGTAGAGGGCTCGTCTAACCTGCTGGCTGCATTCAGTCACGATTGCTACACAGACACAGTGATAGTGTATGCCTGTACACGAGCGCTTTAGACATGGAGATAAGAGAGTCAGATGCTTGGCTATACTGCCAGTTTGAGATCGGCTCTGGACAGTTGAGATCCTATCTCCAAAACAACAATTATGTAAGTAATAAATAACAAAGGAACCGACCACCACTATGAACAACAAACATGCTTCCAAATTCCATGGCTTAAAATAACAACTGAGAAAGTGCTGAGACAAGAAGTTACACTGAACTCACTCAGATTGCATCATATCTAGAATGTCAGCAAGATGCACCTGGTCCCACTCATTGTTAACAATTAGTGCTGGGGTTGGTTCTGGCTGGGGTGAATTAGAATACCTCCATTTCCTTTTCTAAACTTTCAGGTTGGGTCTTCATGACTCAATATTTTCAAAATAACAACAACAACATCATCAACAACAACAACAACAAAAGCAACAACAATAACAAAAGAGCTGGCTTCAAGCCTTGGTTAAAAACCTCATCAGGGTGTGTGGGTCTGCATACCCAAACTCAAAGGGAAGGGAGGCAGATTCCGTTCTTAGAATCAGAAGCATATTGCATGGGAGGGGCTTTGCTTACATTAGGGAAAACAATAAGATAGCCTCTCCAAGGGAGCATCAAATAGCTTTTTCACATACCACCTCATTTCATCTGAGCCACAAAATTTGTTTTTTGGACCCTTACTAGAGCATAGTTTTTTATGCGCTTGTTTTAAGATAGCTAGCTTCCCAAAGCATCCAAAGTGTTCATGCACTGTTCCCATTTCAGGCTTTGGTTTACGACTCTTCCCTATGCCTCCTTCATCCACATTAGACTGAGAAATCAGAGGGTATTCACGCTTCTGGGGCCAAATTCTGGTTTTATTGTAAGGGAAAAATAATTTGGAGAATGAAATAAAAATCTTGAAGGATATTAATTGTGAAGTTCTGGAAAACATCTGTCGTGGCAAGCCACTTCTTTCCACTGTTTATTGAACACATGACCTCATCCTAACTGGGTGACAAGAAAAGGGCAGGCACACAGACATATGTGCATAAGTCCTGGGATCAGGTGGGCTGTACTTGCTCTGATGAAGACAGCAACCTAAAGCCTCAGCACATTTATTTCTTTACGCTTGAAGAACAAGGAGGCAGGCTTAGCTGCTCTGAGTAAGAGGTTTCTGTACAGGAGAACTCTCAGACTCTAGTCATTGAGGGAGAAGCTACAGCTGACAGTTTTCCCACATGCTGATCAACCCTCTGTAAACACTTGTTACTTAGACAAGTAACAAAGACAAAGCCTTTAGCATTTTTCTGAGCCGCACCTGGCGAGGCCTTCCCTACTCCCATGATTCTTGGCCCCTGGACATGGTTGTGTACATATCAACAATGCATAGTCACTCAGCACCTCATCCGTTTCCCACACAGAAGTCACTTTTAAGACTTTGATGTTTACTGGGGCTAAAGTCAAAATACAATGGAATGCCGTAGTCAGATAGCGAAATAAAAGTGTATTTCTTCTTGCTTTCTTGCCAGAATAAGGAGGCATAAGAGTGAGGGTGAAAAGCTCAAGAAGCAGGACAGTAACTTCATGTCCTTTGCCATCTTGGTTTCTCAGAGAACTCTTATCACCTAACAGGAAAGAAAGAAGGTGGAATATGACACAGAAGGCTTGAGAATAGACCATATATCAGTGAAAGGAAGAAACAAAATTGAAAATTGTTTTGAATATGACACAGAAGGCTTGAGAATAGACCATATATCAGTGAAAGGAAGAAACAAAATTGAAAATTGTTTTGGTGGCAAATTATATATACATATATGTATATGTATATATATGTGTGTGTGTGTTTATATGTATATACATATGTATATGTATATAATTATTTAGTTCTTATTGTTTATGTTTATCTTAAATCACTATTTTCCAGGCTGCTTTATCACTGACTTCATCTGTTTTGCATTTGTCATTGGTACATAATTTTCAACACTATTTTAACCTATGTTTTACATTACTAGAATTCAGCCTACATTCTTGTATATCTTAGAATCCTCTGTACATGCCTACTGTGAAAGTACTGTATGAATGATATTTGACTACTAATATATTGGCTGAGGCTCAAAGCTTGTGAAGTAATAGGAAACATACTGTTAAAATGAGTAAAATCAAACAACTGTATTATTGTCAAATTTAGAGGATAATATACTTTAACAGGACTCTTGATTACTAAATCAAAGGTAATTCCCAGATACTGTTAAGTCAAATTGGCTCTAAGTTGTTCCATTAATTCTCCTAATTTTTACAAATCATCTCTGAGCTTCCTTTCCATGTAGAAATGTGGGGTTTAATGGAGGAAGTCACAGGGCCCTTGCTCTCCTACATGGCTCCTATAAAAAAGTCTAAGATGGAAGCCTCACAGTACAACGTGTCTCCCCAAGAATGCCCCTGGTTCATTAGTTCTTGATCCTCTTTTCTCTTCCTATTCTTCACCAGATCATGAAGGTGCACAGTGCACTGTTGCCTTAATTCAAGTTCTAATGAGCTGCATGCTCCACACAACTTTAAATCATGGCCTATGTGGATTTGATATCCAGACTTGAATAATAATAATGGTGTATTGTTACCGGGTATCCCTGTTTTCCATCAATGAGTTACAAAATCTAGTGACCCATTTCTAGGTAACACGTTCCTCAGATCCCAAACCTTAACACACAGAACAAATTTCCAATTCATTTTCTGATAAAAATCATATGATTTGCGGCTGTGACTTTACCACTAAGCAGATAAATAGAATTTCTATAAGGCATTAAGTGTAAAGATGAGTAAGTACTACAGAGATAAGAATAATCCTACTACCTAGAGATTTTAGAAAAGGAGATGAAAATAACAAGTAATATTTTCATGCCTATTCCAATCTTTCTCTTTGCCCTCTGAAATAAAAGAGAGAGATGGGATGCAAACAGACATTATTGATAGTAAGGGTTAAAAGAAATCACACTAGTCATAAGCACCCAGACTGTTATTTTCTCAATGGAAAATTCGATAGAAGAAAAGCTTCTGAGAAAGGAGTTGGTATGAAAGTGTGCAATAAATTCTAACCAATTGCTGTCTCATGAAAGAAAAATATCAGCATCTGTACAAGACAAACATAAAGGCTGAATTATTCAGCCAAACAGGAAAGATGTATAACCACATGGTTCTCATTTTATACCTGGAAAGCCAATTGAAGTTTATATCTTCATTTTCACAGGGAGAAATGCAAAGCAATGAATATTTAAAAAATAAAACAGAACAAATGTTACATATAGACATATAACATGGAGAAAACTGGAGGGGGCCAAATTATAATCTGCATTTTTAAGCATCAACATATTACATAGCTATACATCTGCAAATAAAGAAATGGCAGAAGACCTTGAATTACTGGAACAGAAACACGTGAGTTCCAATACTTCTAATTAATTATTGTCTAAGCACAAGAACACTTACCCTAATCTCTGAAGACTCCACAAATGTTGGTTGCTATGCTTCAAATAGAAGACACTCATTTCAAATTTGGAAAAGACAGCATACAATTATATTAGTGCATGTAACTTGATTAATTAAATATCACTATAATTAGATCAAGAATCATTATTAAATTCAGAAAACTGCACATTTCAGAGGTATATTTTTCATTAAAGTTCCTCATGAGGATAAAAAAGAAAAAAGGCAGATTCTTTAGTTCCCCTGTGATGAGATATATTTCAATGGAGGCATCCCAAACCTAGTCAGATGTGAAAAAGTATCAATGTTAACTACACCCTGCTGGAAAAAAAAAAAGAAGGAAGCAAATACATTGCCCTTCAAACGTTAAAACAATATGTCATCTTTTTAAAGGCCCATCATCTTTAAATCTCTAGCATACTTGATTTTAAAAAAAAAAGTATTTTGTACAGAGATTGAAACAAAACTAATAAAAATCATGTGGTCTCTCTACTGTTTTAGGATTGAGACTCATAAAGAGAATGATGGTCCGTTCCCAATGCTAAAACAACAAAAGCTGAGATACCTCTCCCAAGAGATCTGCCCTTGTTTTTAAGATGCTTTTGTGTTGACTGACAGCTTTTCCAGTGACTTCCCTGGTGACTCTTCACAGTAAGGATGAAAGCTTCGCAGGAGACAACACATATCCTAACTGATCGTTCAAAACCACTCACCTGCAATGCTTAACAATTTGGCTTAAATTCTTCCCTTTTTTAAAATTTTACTTTAAAAAGCAAGTTGTTTTTATTTTTTATACCACAGCATGATATTCCTTCCAGTACTATTGTATTTTGAGGAGTTATAATAATGATAAGATGGATAAAACTAGGAATGGTTAAGGTTGTGAGAAAAAGATAGATCTTACATGAAAGTGAGGGAACAGCAAGGAGGCTCAGGAAAAGTCTGAGCTGACCCTAACTGTGCATCTTCATCTCCTTTAGAGAGCGTTACCCTAGGAGCACATCACCCAGAAATAAAGGGCAGAGGCTGGAATCAGAAAGTTGAAAAAAACTGCTGCTTATGCTCATATGATGATAACCAGAAGTTTCCACAGAAGAACTTTAGTTTTTACACATTGACTATTTACGGAAGGACAAACCAAACTGACACCTTTGAGTTCCCTACAGGGGCGTGATTCAGCCGTTATTCTAGGTCACTAGTAAGCCTCCAGATTAAGCATTCAGCTTCATCTATGGGACAGCATGACACGTCAACGTGTAGATTTGGCAGCCTGTGAATGATTTGACAAGAAGAGAGAAGACAGGAGGGCAAAGGCATAGGGCAGCATTTCTTCTCATCAGACACAGTGCAAAGTAGAAAATAGCATCCTGTAAGTGTTGCATCCCAGATATCACCTACAGACATGCAGACAATGTTTTGGTTATGTAAAGATATACATTGTCAGAATCAAAACTGAGTCACTATCAACCCTACCTCCACCAACACCAAAACTAAACCAAACAAAAACAAACCAGATAATAAACCAACCAAACAAGCAAATAAAAGCCTATGCCTAAAACTAAACAATGCATGCAGGTTATAAAATAAGGTTTCATGGCACAATTGCTTAGTAACATCACAAACAACTCTCCTGGACTACCACTATACACAGATGACACTATGATTTGATACAGACAGCATTTCCACAATGATATCTGCCCAGCAATGGTCTAATAAACATTAATCTCAATCTTGTGATTTGTCACTGTGATCAAATTATTGTTTCAAATATCTTCATTTTTGTCTTTCAGAGAATCCCTGGTCTTACTCTCCTTGACAATACACAGACTTCAGAGGACCTTCACATTTCCATGACAATGGTCTCCTGGGTCCCCAATAGAACTCATGATTATTTGGAGGATCCCCTTGTGTCTGGGCTTTCATTTGACTGGCAGGTCCACTGTCTGGATTCATAGCAGTTGTAAATCACACTCTTGGACTGAGTGCAATTATGCGCTGATCCCACAGGGAAGAGGATGGAATTCCTGTCACTGATTTCTATCGCTGACTGCTTACTCAAGTAAGCAGTCAGCAAGACTATGTGGCCCATAATGACTCACAGTCTGAGTCAACAACCCAGAGATGGTGTCTTCAATCCTGCACAATGAGGGGCCAGGTATAGTTTTCAGTCAACCAGGATGTCTGGCAGCCATGAAAGACTGACTTCTCCATCCTACATCCCAGGCAAACATCTCTCCATCAAAGGTCATATTTTTTAGATAGTCCTTCCTCTTTTTGGAATACAGGGTCTATGGCCTTATCCATTTTCCGTATATATCTACAAACCCATCAAATTAAAGAGATAGGTAATATGTAGTTTCCTGTAACAAATGGAGTTGTAGTCTATATTTTTAAAGAATTTGTCTTTATAGATGAAATGTAGTCAGTCAATTTAAGTCTTTAAATAAAACTAGTCTCCTCTATGCTAAAATCTAGACTCTTCTGACCCATCTTTCTGCTGGTGTCTACAATGCTAAGCCATACAGACACTGACCCCTCATGGTAGCTTTGAATGCCTATCTCATTCCACCAAGGTGAAGACCTCACTATCCTAGTTATGCTTTGGGGCCTCAAGCTGCCCATCCTGATAAGAACAAAACCACCTTATGCTGATGACCTCAACCTCACTTGCTGAGGAAGCAGGGGGCAGGTGTGGTCTTCTGGACCATTGGGGAATTCTCTACCAACCCCACGATCTTTAAGTACTCCAGAGTCCCCACCTGATTTATATCTTTCATCTTTCTGATTCAATGGAGATATATGCTGATGGTGGCCTATATTACAAATTATCAATGTGACAATTCTAACCTTTACCACTAGATGAACAAGAAACTTATAGAGGGCATTGTTGAAATAGACTGCAGATCTTTAAGAATAAAAATAGTAGACTGTGGAGTTGGCTCAGCCAGCACAATTCTTGGCTTGTAGGCAGAAGGATCAGAGTTAATCCCTAGAATCTATATAAAAATAAAAGTACCCTATCACTCATGAGATAGAGACAGGCAAATCTCCAGGACTTCCTGGCTAGGCAGGTAACCTAGCCTGTTCAGTGAGTTTCATGTCAGTGAGATGACCATTTAAAAATGATATATACATTTATATATATTATATATAAATTACACACACACACACACACACACACACACACATATATATATATATATATATATATATATATATATATATATATATATATAGAGAGAGAGAGAGAGAGAGAGAGAGAGAGAGAGAGAGTGAAGAACAACAACTGAGAATGTCTTCTAGCCTCTGTAGTTACTTATACTGGCAGTGGCATTGCCATTCTTCTTTTACACACACACACACACAAAACAGACAAAAATATAAAGAGATAATAGAGAGCAATTTTTTGTTTCTTTTTTAGAAGAGAAATAAAGGCAGTAATGCAGGAGGGCAAGTGCAGACGAAGATAGACCAGTGTGTGGTGAGGACCTTGCTCTCTACTGAAGGAGACAAACACATCACGTTGTAGGTTTCAGGAGGATAATCTATGAAGAAGACCATCACTAGCTATTTAGAGGCTTGAGAAGTGGAAACTCTAGTGATGATATGTTCTGACTTAATAGCCATATTTTAAATTTATTAGGTGACATTAGAGATGGATGCAACCATTTCAATAAAAGCCCATAGATAAATAGGTCAATATTTTTAATTGTGACATTTAAGAAATTACCCAAGCAGTAAGTTCATAAAGCCTGTGATTTGATATAAATCAATTAATTCCTCTTCCTTCTGCCTATACTGAAAGATCACATTTTAATGAATGTAAATATTTAATACTTCTGACATTCATCCCATAAATACACCTGCTATGAATCCGCACAGGTCTCTATAACAGAATTATCACAAGGAGCACCAGGCATCGTCACGATCTAATTCAGAACATGTTTTGAGGATTTTTACAATGGCAATACCACTAAATATTTTTTTAAAGATGCTGATGGGTGATGTAGAGATGCCTCAGCAATTAAGTGTTTGCTGATCCTGCAGAAAACCTGAGTTCAATTTCCAGCACTCAGTCCAGGTGGTTCAGAAGCCTCTGTAACATCAATTCTAGAGCATATGATACCCTCTTCTGGCTTCCACAGAAATCTGCACTCAAAGTCATTTAACCACACACAGACCCACAAACACACCCATACTGAAAAATACAATTATTTTTAAAAATCAATAAAGGAGGCTTGGGAGATAGGTCAGTGGGAAAAGCACTCCCCACCCAAGCATGAGTAGCTGAATTAGACCTGATGTGTCCGTGTATAGAAGCTAGGAAGGGCACTGCCTGGATATGACTTCAGGACTCCACATAGGGAAGGCTTTCTATGTTCTGAAATATGACATAACTGTATGCCATTTGCACTGCTCCAATAGCAATGAAGACACTAGAAATTGGAGGCTAAGACTCTAAACAGAGTTCCCCAAAGGACAGCATAGGAAAAATGTCATAAACGCCAGAGAAAAGACTGTTTATTGGGAGAACCTACTTTTGTTCCTGTTTATCTGAGGGAACAGGAAAATAAGCACACATTATCAGGGTCTTCAGAAGGATGAAGGCTTCCCTTCAACTCCACCCCTCCATTCTTCCTTTCCTGTCTGTCAGTTTCCTTTCTGTTTTATCTGGAGGCCCAGGTTCTGCCTCCGAAGACAAAGACTTCTTTCTGTTCTGCCCTGCAACACTGGGGTGCCTTCATGATAAATTACTGTATTGATTGCATGTTGATCCAGACTGTATCCTCTGGGGCTTTGCATTAGCAAGCACTTAGAAGAACACAGAATGGTTTGGGGAGTATTTTTCCCTCTGGCGTCATTTATTTTCTTACTAAAAGCAGTCTAATTTAGAAGCATGCTCACTAAAGTCTCCCTTTCAGAGGGGTCCAGACCTAATGAAGACAGCCTTCCTCATATCAAGTTACTGACATAGATCATAATTAGGGAAGCATGAATGAGCCAGCTTCATCTTGGAACCTGCATCCTCCTGTCAGTCACAATGTTATGTCAAATGCATTGTTGATTGAATTACAGATTTAGCTCACTCAGAGAGCCCTTGATGATCAAGTTTCTTTATGTGCTAATCCAGGGTGCTTTCTTTTATGCATCCTGGGATCAGATCATTGGTTTAAGGATTTTCCTTCAACTTTTAGATTTGCAAATCAAAGGTGAATTACACATGGAGCAAAAGTGTTTTAGGGATAGAAGTCCATGGTCCTGTGTTTGTCTAGTATTTGTCAGGCTCTGGGTCCAATCTTCAGTTCAGCAAAACAAAGGAAACAAATAAAAATCCCAAATTAAAAACAAAGAAAAAAATTCAAACAAAAATGAAATGAATGGGTGGTCTGCCTGAAATACTGCAGTATTTGGGCATGAAAAACAAACTTTGAACAAACTTCACCAGCAATCATCTAGAAAGAGTAGCAACCTAGGCTGGATTCCCAACAATGGCCAGAACAATGGCAATGGTGACAATGGTAAAGGCCCTGGGACTGGATTTCTCAAGACATCTCAAGACTGCAGTATTCTAAGATCCCATTGGCTGCTCCTTTCCTTGTGTCTGAGGGTGTATGTAGGACTGGGCAACAGTGAGCTCTTGAAAACCCTGACACAGAGAAGAGAGCTCCCCAAATCAACAAAGCAAGCATCCTGGAAAGTGAAAGAAGTGAAATTTAGAAAGGACCCTCCCACAAAGTTGCCCATTCTGCTGGCACATATGCTATGATGCATGGCTGTGCAGCAGGCGCCTGTCTTCTGATGCATGTGACCTTTAAACTCTTACCCTTATTAAATATCTGGCATTGATTGTCTCTCTTGCTTTGCATAGACTTCCATCTCGCTTTGTTCTTACTTTGGATATCCTCCTATGCCTTTTCTATCTCTTCTTTCCTTCCTTTCTTTTCTTTATTTTTTTTTTAATATAACATCTTTACCAAGACTGACAAATTTATATTTAAATAAGAAGTGTTAGAAGAAACAGGACTGTATCAGGGAAGACAATCTAAATTAGATTCTAGACTAGATTTCAGAATTGCATATGTATTGATCTATAACTGATCACTTTTTTGTTATTATTGCTCAACTCAGCTACAGAATAAAAACTCATCAGGATTTCCTTTGCTCTTGTCTCTTTTGCAAAATATCTCAATCCCAAGTTGATTACTCTGCTTCTTTTTCTTTCTGTGCTTAGTTCAAGCAATGACATGTCCATGTTGATTCAAAAATTGTGAGAAAGCAACCACAAGGGTGCCAGGTATTAGAAATAAGAAAAAAGAATGGGTGTGGAGCATATTGCAAGTTTTAGTACTATTTTTGAATAATCTTTGCAATTCTAAAATTATTCTAAAATGGAAAATAGATTAAGATGTGACCTGTCTAGGCCCTGTCATGTACATAAACATTTGGAAATCAAGATGTTAATGTACAAGGTTGAATAACCCTTTTATACTGTTTTCAGGAAATTTCAGCATACATTCCAGAAAGTATGGCCATGCCATCTCACCACCACCAGAGTGAACTATCTGTCACCCCATCCCTCTGCCAGCATGGGCCCTGACCCATTGTAGAGATCTTAGCTATTTTGGAATAAATAAGGTACTCCCTCACTGTTTATACCTGTTCTCCTGCTCCTAGTCACAGGAAAGGACTCTTTGCCACCTACCCATCTTCTCTAATGACATGTTACTTCCAACCGTTCATTCAGTTTCTGAACTAGGTTATCACTGATCACTGCTGAATTTTAAGAGTACTTTGTATTACTACAAATGCAAATCTTTCATTTAGAGAAGTAGGATTCAAATATGTGGTCTGTCTCTTGTCTATATTTTATTGGTATTTTCTTATTATTCACTTTTAAAATGACTGTAATTGTGTGTGCACGTGATGTGTTTGTGAGAGCCCAGGAGAGTACATGACAGAGTGTGGAAGTGGAGACTAGAGGACAGTTTTGCAAAACTGGTTCTTTCCTCCCACCATTATGAGAATCCCTGCTGAGCTATCTTTTCTTATCCTCTGAACATCATTTTAATACTAAGCTCAACTTACTAGTTTTTTTTCTTTTCTTTCATGTATTAGGATTTTGGCTATTTCTCAAACCACAGTTAAACAATCTGAAATCACTAATCTATATAGGTTTTTACTAACTTCTGTGTCTCACTTTCAGTGTAATATTGCCACAGGCAGGGAATGTCTGTTTTCTTTATTTTATATTCTCAGCACACAAAAGAGTGCTTGTGTGAAGCCAACACTTAGACACGTTCTTTGTAATTATGCACGGGTGATCTATTAGAATAGTGTCATTGACTAAAGAATATGACAGTAATGCTTCTGACGGTTAACACAATGACTCTGAGAAAACATATGCAGAGTCTGACAGTGGACGAGCAGCCAATACTCAGCAGTAACTGTTGTCATTATTTTTTGCTGCAACACTGCAGCATTCCGAAAAGCTAAGGGCTCCAGAAAGAGGAGGAGGTGAAAGGGTTCTTTCCAGTTCTTTCATAAAAAGGTCACTTTGTAGGCCTGGAATCCACCTGGGCCCTCAACTAAGTTGACATGCCATTGTTTTATTTAATAAAATATGCATCTGTAAAAATCCCTGCAAACGTTACCATCTGCATTAAGGTGGATTGACAGGCATGTGGCATTTCCACAGGAATGCATCTCTATGCAATTTTAGTGCTCGTCTTCCTTTTACCTGTCCACTGTTGTGTGCACATTTGGGTTTCTTTGCAAATTTCTGAGGTAAAAAGTTCTGGAAACTGATTTCCATCCTTGGTAGCAGTTTGAAATGTGAAGATTTGCTTTGTTTCTGTGATTTTGAATGTTTTTTGTTATCGTTGTTTATGGCTCTGCAGATTCAAGCCCAGAGTCTTATGTACGAGAAGAGATCACTAGACTACAAAGCTACCACGGTACCACCAGCCTGATTGCATCACCTTAAAAGGAAATAAGATCTACCTGTGGCTAGAAAACTGCTGGTGGGGTTGCAAATTGGTACAACCACACAGGAAATCAGTTTGGCGGTTCCTCAGAAAACTGGGCACGTCACTTCCGAAAGATCCTGCTATACCACTCTTGGGCATATACCCAGAGGATTCCCCAGCATGTAATAAGGATATGTGCTCCACTATGTTCATAGCAGCCCTATTTATAATAGCCAGAAGCTGGAAAGAACCCAGGTATCCCTCAACAGAAGAATGGATGCAAAAAATGTGGTATATATACACAATGGAGTACTATTCAGCCATTAGAAACAATGAATTCATGAAATTCTTAGGCAAATGGATGGAGTTGGAGAACATCATACTAAGTGAGGTAACCCAGTCTCAAAAGATCAATTACGGTATGCACTCACTAATAAGTGGATATTAACCTAGAAAACTGGAATACCCAAAACATAATCCACACATCAAATGAGGTACAAGAAGAACGGAGGAGTAGCCCCTTATTCTGGAAACACTCAGTGTGGCAGTATAGGGCAAAACCAGAACAGGGAAGTAGGAAGGGGTGGGTGGGAGAACAGGGGGAGGGAAGGGGGTGTATGGAACTTTCAGGGAGTGGGGGGCCAGAAAATGGGAAATCATTTGAAATGTAAATAAAAAATATATCGAATAAAAAAAAAGATTCAAAAAAAAAAAAAAGCAAAGTGTTTGCCATGCAAACAGTTCAAAGACCTGAGTTTGATTTCCATTATCCCTGCTGAAAGACAAAGAGCTGGGAGTTGGGGGGGGCACATATATTCCCAGGGGTGGGGAGGGCAAGGCAGGTAGATGGCTTCCTGCCCCTCCAGCATATGCAAATCACTAAGCAATCTTGCCTAAAATGGTGGATAATCCCTAAAACCCAATACCTCTGGCCTCTATACACACATACATATACACATATTATACATACACTACATACACTACATATAAACCATAAACATCATATACATAATATACATAAACATTCAGTGTGCCTGCAAACTCATGTGCAGTCTTACATATGAACATACACAGATCTACATTAATTAAAAGTGAACAAAACACATCATATTCATGTATGAAATTCTAAAACAATAAAAACAAGTGAATTTTTAAGATATATTAGGGAAAAGTGATTGTTAAGAGGTATTAGGGAATAGTGATTGTTGCTTCCTGTTATTTTTGATATTATTTTTGTGTTTGTGTGGGTATATTCTTTTGGGTTTGTTGGAAGAAGATTACTTTCTAGATTTTTCTAGAGTATAGTTTCCCTCCTTGTGTTGGCATTTTCAATTTTACCATGTTTGCCTATTTATTTCTTGAATTTTACCAGAAATATTTTCCATGTAAATCTTCAATGTTATCTGAAAATGTTTATAATTCCGCCTTCAATCAACTTAGAACTATATTTATGCCTATCATTTTACCTATATAATTTCCATGATAATCTTTCATTTTAACATCTTTTCCATATATTTCTTCAATTTTATCAGATATATTTTCCATGTAAATCTTCAAATTTATCAGAAAATGTTTATAATTCCACTTTCAATCAACTTAGGAAGACTTTTATACCTACCATTATTATATCTATATAAAATTGTCAATGATAACCTTCAATTCTAACATATTTTTCTACATTTTTCTACAATTTTATCAGAAATATTTTCCATGTAAATATTCAATTGTATCATAAAATGTTTCTATCCCATATTTCAATTAATTTAGCAATGTTTTATATGTCTACCACTTTACTCTTTAATTTTCCATGAAAATTGTTAATTTTAACGTGTTTATCTGAAATATTTTCCATGTAAATCTTTAATCTTATCATTAAATATTTTTATGTCCCTCTACTTACATTTTCAATAAAGAAAAAAAATTTTAAAAAGTGATGTCTAATTGAGAAATAGACAGATCTCTGACAAATAAGAGAAAGATTTAGCAGAATGAATCAGAAATAGGATATCCCCAACTCTTACAAGAGCAGCACAGGAAAGAGAAGCTGGTTCAGAGCATTGCAGAGAGTCAGGCAGCTGGGAGTCAGTGAAGTGAGTGCTATGCAGTGGAGTTTGTTCCTGAGTTCATGCAGTTCAGTGCAGGTCAGCAGAGGTAGTTGAAACCAAAAATAAGCAGGAGCCAGAAGATTAGAACAAATTACTGGAGTTAGTTTGAGGCCAAGCAGGGAATTAATTCAGTGAGATGCCAGATTGTACCAGTTAGCTTGGAGAAGAGTTTTAGCCAGAGAAGCTGAGTGGAACCAGTGAGCCTGTGTTCAGAAAGGACTAAAAAGAGTTTGTTTAGCAGTATGCCTCCATGGCCACAATCACATCCGGCGAATAAAGGTTAAGTTTACAGTGGAATGTGGCACCATCTCCTTGAGTTAGTGGGTCCATAAGGACAATTTTTACACCTGCACATCTGTCACTTTAGGGGATTTCATAGATTAGTGGGAGGTCACACTCACACGTGACTTCATATACATCACTCTGATTCAGGAATATTTCTAAATACTTTTGATTTGTAATTATTTGGACAGATAGTGGGCAATGAGTGTGTCCAGGCATGAAATGGTAAGACATCTAGGACACTGCTCTGTCGTCACAGAGGAAGTAGAGATGTTATAATGAAAGGTCGGGGGTTCTACTTTTCTTAAATGCTAAGGTTAGAGGTTGTGCTCACTCACTGAGAGTCTATCAATAAAAATGATAAGAACATTGGCTTTATTATTCAAATCATAGTTTTTGGGTCTACTTCAAATCTAAGAAGATTCTAGAAGATGGTGCTGCAACACATTGAAGAAACAAAAGACTCTAAGACAATGATGATTAATGCTGCTATAAATTGATCTTTTCAACTATACCCAAAGAAGTAGCTGTTCTTTTTCAGAAACACACACACACACACACACACACACACACACATCATAGAGAAGGAGAGGGGGAGGGAGAGGGAGTCAGATAAGAGAATTAAATAGTTCCCAATGACAAACATGTTTATTAAACCCACCCAAAAGGCAAGTACCTGTGACCCATTAAACCCATCTACATTGGTGTTCAAAATAAATAGATAACTTCATCCAACGGATATTAGTCATCTTTTCTATGAAATATTTGTGTGTATGTATTGTGTGCACATTTATGTAGGTTTTCACACTTCTTTATATTTACGTGGGGAAGTCAGAGAACAAATCTCAGGCACAGGTCTTTTTCATCACTTTATTTGATACAGGGTCTCTCTTTTAATATTTGCTAGTTCTTACATAGGTCTAGCTGGCTGAGAGCCTCCAGGTATGTGTGTGTGTGCTGATTATTCATTCTCTTGTCCCCCTTTGTCACCTTAACATAGGAGCACTGAGATGAGTACAGATGAGTGCTACTGAGTCCAGCTTTATGCCTGCTGTGGAGACTTCCTGAGCTGCTTCTCGAGCCTATTGTAAAGCCTCTCTAGGCTTGATCTCTCCTTATTTGATTTTTCATGTAAAGGTAGGTTTCTTATGCATTTCATGTTTCCATTCTTGATCCTTTTCCTGTTCTGTTTACACCTATGCCCTTCCTCCCTCTCTGATATAGGCTCTAAGCATAAACAAGGAAACAATTATGCACAATGTTTTCTCTTAATGTTTCTCTATTGTTCTTCTATTTTTTCTGCCATCCGTTGGCAATTAACCAATGAATCTATTAAATGCCACTGGGTAGAAGGTATTGTGTTAGTCTCCCGGAAAGATACAAGGTAGCACACAGGTACTCGGCTACATTTCAAGGGATTTACAGGGGACAAAAAGAAAGATGTAAATAGCTCAAGAGTGATAAAGGCAGGTTTACTTTGTTTCCCTACAGGTTCAATTACTTCAACCACTCAATGTTTTCAGCATGTATCTGCTACCCTCCTCTCATTCCGTTTGTGTACGATGTGGACATATGTGTATGTACCTGCATTTAAATGCATGACATGTAGACACTCAAGGTCAGTGTCTGGTGCCCTCCTTGGCATGTCTCTTAGTGATCCTCACACATCACATTTATTTGGCTAGGCTGTCTGCACAGACCTCCCTGCTCTCTCCCCCACAGACTATCGTTTTCGCTCCTGTCTTTGCTGCTTTCTGAAAATTCAATTTTAAATGTAATAGATGCCACCTTTCCTACAAAATCTAAAGTGTTCATGGTCTGAGGTGTCAGAAAATTCAGCATCTTGACAGCATCTTAAAGGAGTAGATGGATTGCTGTCCCTTTATTAAATAAAAGTCCTCTTCCTTTGGATTTCAGAACTCTACTGTTTCCCTTCTAATTTCATGGAAGTTTCCCCTTTCTAATTCATTTATATTCCATTCTCAATTCCAAATGTGGGTTTCCTTCCCAAACTGTACCATCATTCCTTCCCTATGTCATCTGATAGCACTTTTTTTAAAAAAAAAAAAAAGTTAATTCTTTGAGAGATTCATTTATCAAATTCAGAGACTTGCAAATCTCCTTGTTTTGCCTATGTCCCATCCCTGTGGCATCACCATCTGCTAGGAAGGGATCCTAATTTATCAATGTCTAAAATCAAACTGCTTTCAACTCTGGTCCTCCTGCCCCTGAAGACTTCTCAGTCATGTCCATGTTGCCTGTGGCCCATACAAGAGCAAATGTGCACTCTTAGTTCCTTTCAATAAATGGGAAATTTATTGGCTCTTCTCTGCAATTTTGTAACATTTGGTTTTCTGAATGCTCTTTTCCCATGGCTAACACGAGAACCATGGTGGCAAGATGCTTCTGTTTACCTTTCTTTGTGTGGGTAACTGCACATGAACCATGTGCCTGCACCAGATGTTTCCTGATTCAGTTAGAGTTTTGCAAACTTGGTGTTTCGGCCAATATTCTATTACAACAAAGAAACACTATGAGCACGGTAATTGGTAAAAAGGAGAAAACATAAAATTGAGACTCACTTATTGTTCAGAGGTTTAGTCCATTATCATCCTTATGGTAACCATGGCAGCACACAGGCAGACATGGTGCTGGAGAGGTACCTGAGAGTTCCACAACCGGAGGGTTGGTTGTCAGCACGAATAGAAGTAAGCCACTGGGCTTGACTTGACCTTTTAAACCTCAAATCCACCCACCCTCAGTGACACACGTCATCAAACATAGCCACACATATTCCTACGAGACTGTATGTCTGAATGCCACTTCTAAAACATTCAAATATATGAATATATGGGAGTTATTATCATGTAAACCATGACACTTGGCATGTTAATTTTTCAACACACCCTGTAGAAGTAACAACCAACTAAATATCTAGTTTCTGTCTTCCTTCCTTCCTTCCTTCCTTCCTTCCTTCCTTCCTTCCTTCTTTCCTTCCCTCCCTCTCCCTTTCCCTCCCTCCCTCTCTCCCTTCTTCCTTTCTTTCCTTCTTTCAATTATATTGTGTATAGTAATCTTAGTTGTGAAATTTGATCACTCGGGGGCTGCCTTGTCTGGCCTCAGTGGAAG
Source organism: Apodemus sylvaticus (assembly GCF_947179515.1). Classification (NCBI taxonomy): domain Eukaryota; kingdom Metazoa; phylum Chordata; class Mammalia; order Rodentia; family Muridae; genus Apodemus; species Apodemus sylvaticus. The sequence continues at coordinate 107,758,255 of NC_067473.1, forward strand.
AGGATGCACATAGCTTCATGAATACTTGATGTGCCAGGGTGGGGGGATTCCCACAGGGGACCTCATCCACTCTTAGGAAAAAAGGAAGGGGGAAGAATTGTGGGAAGGGGTGACTGGGAGGGGACAGTGAGTGGGATGTGAAGTGAATAAGTAATAATAATAATAATAAATTTTGCTCATTCTTGTCCCTGCTCACTGTCTCAGACAACTTGAAATCCTATGTGCAAACAATAGTGGTCATTCAATCCAATCTTCTCTGTCCATCCTCACTCACCCACAGCACTCCTTTCTGCCTTTGGGAATGATATAAAATCCTCATCTACATTTTTTTAAATTTTTCGATAAACATTTAGCTTTCCCATCACCTTTCTTATTAATTTTATCGGTATATCTTTCTTTTTTTCTGAAACTTATTAAATACTTAAAAATCTAACACATAAGATTGTTAAAGAATCTCTTATACATTTCCTGAAGGCATCAAGATTAGAAAGGCCAATGTCCTAAAGCATCACCTATCTATTATATTTTAATGTAAAGCATTAGGCTGTTTTTTTCTATATAAGTTTATTTACCTACATCGAAGTAAACTTCAAGGTTGGAAGCACGGCAAAACCCCACTGAAATTTAAATCTTGCATGGGAGATGAAGTATGTTTACTCAAGTATTCAATTGAAGAGGGATACATACACTTAGCATTGATCACCTGTGCCTCCAGATAACAGGATCTATCACCCATCTAAATGCACATAATGCAGAATCAGAAAATCTGTCCATTTGCTCAGAAATCATTCATACCCAGGAATCAAGAGTGGGGTTTAAAGCACTGGTATATCCATGTCATACTTCAGCAATCTGATTTCTCTGGCAGGAAATAGATGTCAGGGTTTTAAAAGCTTCTCATAAGATTCAGATACCAACCAAAGTCGGTGATGTGCTTTCAGTCCAGGAAAATCTTGGTGTTAAGCACTCTGTGCTTTAAGCTTTCTGAGTACAGAGCTGCAATGTAGAGATGTGTTTGTAACAGCTTCTCATTTCCCTGTTTTGTAAAAGTTTTGCTATATGTGGGTCTTATATACACATGATTCTCCTATGACATCCTGGGTGTATATTTCACTCCTACCATTTCTTTCTCTGCTGACAATCGGTCCTCAGAAAGATCACTGGACACTACCCTGATGTTTCAACGGTCTACCTGAGAGGACTTGTGCTTGTTGGTTAATAGGCAGGAGATGAGGTCTATTGGCTATTAATAGTCACTGTGGTAGGGAAAGTCGTTTTATTCAATGCTGTAGCCATTATTAGTATGTTGCCTATGCTTCTGTAAATAACTCCTCACTCATTCTCCTGTAACAACTACAACTGAACTCACTGGCTCACCAAACAGAAAAAAGAAAAAGAGAAATCCTTAAGCAGGAGAGCAATTGCCAAGGACATGGTAAAGCTAACCAACCATGACATAAAAATCTATCACTGCATTTAACTTTTTCTGTTCTTTTTCCTTCTTACTTTTTATTCTTTCACTCTGGCTTCCTTCCTTCTTTCCTTTCTTTCTTTTTTTTCTTGTGTGTGTGTGTGTGTGTGTGTGTGTGTGTGTGTGTGTGTAACTACCCTTGTGTCAGGGCTGTAGGATGTGCTTGCATCAACAGACAACAATAGGAGTTGGTGCTCTCTTTCTGATCTGAGAGTCCCAGGCCTGGTGGCAAGAGCTTTTACCTGCTGAGTCACAGCACTCAATAGCCACTTAATTTTTAAAAACTTCTTTAGCCTCTATTACCTCTTTGAGTAAAAACAATCACCTAGAGGTAAACCCAGTCATTGTCTATATTTGAAAACTGGAGCTACTGACTCTGAACCTATATGATTCAATTTACATTATCGAGTTATTTTAATATTAGAATTCGAAATTTCAACTAAGCTTTTAAATATCTACTGATTTCCCATGAAATTTATGTATGTTTGAATGAGAAAGAGAATGATCCTAAGGCACATATATTTGACTGTACCTGCTAGCTGAACCATTTGAAGCAGATCAGAAGGTGGGGCATTGTTGGAGGCTGTGTGTCACTGGGAGTGGGATTTGAGCTTTCAAAAGGTGGTACCATTCCTAGTGTCTTTCAAAGATTGAGGATTATAGATGAGATGTGAGCTTTCTGTTGCTCATCTAGCACCATGCGTGCCTGCCTGCTGCCACTCTCCCTACCATGATGGACACGGACCCCAAAATAAACATTTTTATAAGTTTCCTTAGTCGTGGTATTTTTGTCACAGTGAGTATAAGTTAACCAAGGACAGCTTTGTCTTCATCATCACTTAGTGGGTGTCTAAGCTTTGATCTCCAGGATAAACAGACAGTGCAGCATGCATTGTCCCTATCTGGATGAAGCTCAAACCTAGCCTGGGAAGCTTCTGCACTTAGTCAAGTATTTTATTTAAGATGAAACAGGCAATCTGTTGACAGAAACACACACTTGGAAATCTTATCTTCATCCAAGTTTAAGTCAACAGAGTTCCATGTTTTGAGCACAGTGATATAAAGGCAAAGGACACCATCAAGAGGACAGATCGGCAACCAACAAATTGGGAAAAGATCTTCACCAATCCTACATCAGATAGAGGGCTAATATCCAATATATATAAAGAACTCAAGAAGTTAGACTCCAGAAAACCGAACAACCCTATTAAAAAATGGGGTACAGAGTTAAACAAAGAATTCTCACCTGAAGAACTTCGGATGGCGGAGAAGCATCTTAAAAAATGCTCCACTTCATTAGTCATTAGGGAAATGCAAATCAAAACAACCCTAAGATTTCATCTTACACCAGTCAGAATGGCTAAGATTAAAAATTCAGGAGACAGCAGGTGTTGGAGAGGGTGCGGAGGAAGAGGAACACTCCTCCACTGCTGGTGGGGTTGCAAATTGGTACAACCACTCTGGAAAGCAGTCTGGCGGTTCCTCCGAAAACTGGGCACCTCACTTCCAGAAGATCCTGCTATACCACTCCTGGGCATATACCCAGAGGATTCCCCACCATGTAATAAGGATACATGCTCTACTATGTTCATAGCAGCCCTATTTATAATTGCCAGATGCTGGAAAGAACCCAGGTATCCCTCAACAGAAGAGTGGATACAAAAAATGTGGTATATCTACACAATGGAGTACTTACTATTCAGCCATTAGAAACAATGAATTCATGAAATTCTTAGGCAAATGGATGGAGCTAGAGAACATCATACTAAGTGAGGTAACCCAGACTCAAAAGGTGAATCATGGTATGCACTCACTAATAAGTGGTTATTAACCTAGAAAACTGGAATACCCAAAACATAATCCACACATCAAATGAGATACAAGAAGAAAGCAGGAGTGGTCCCTGGTTCTGGAAAGACTCAGTGAAACAGTATTTGGCAAAACCAGAACGGGGAACTGGGAAGGGGTGGGAGGGAGGACAGGGGAAGAGAAGGGGGCTTACGGGACTTTCGGGGAGTGGGGGGGGGCTAGAAAAGGGGAAATCATTTGAAATGTAAATAAATTATATCAAATAAAAAAAAGTTTCAATTATGAAAAACCAAAAAAAAAAAAAAAAAAAAAAAAAAAGAAAATGTGTTTTTACTACATGCTTCTCATATAAACATTATCACACCCTTATTCAAAGAATCCTAGATTATAATTTGAAAGTATACATATTCTGCAGAAGATTCTATAGCTAGATGAGAGTTACCATGAACTCTGAACACTTTAATATCAGGCATGCAGCCTATATTTAAGATTTAAGGAGATAATAAGTTTTCAAACAATAATAAGTAAGTTTAAACAACGCTGAGTTTAAACAATGCATCATACTGAGATGCAGTGACAGCACACTATAAATACATAATCTTGTATATTGCCTTACCAAGTTAGATAATTAAAGCCGCAAATATCAAGAAGCTATAAATGAACAAAATCAAATGACTATCAGAAATCTCAACATGGGCATGTAAAATTCTCAGCATCTCTCTATGCTGGAAAAGAGTTACAATGTTTGAGGATTTTATTTGAAAATGCTCAAACAAGGCTGAGGAATGGAGCTCAGAAGTGAATAAGTTGCCTTGTGTGGGAAAAAGCTTGGAATCTATTTCAACATGCAAGAAAATGAAATCAAAAGTGAGGAAAAAAGCAGAGGAAGGAAGAAAAGAGCAAGAGGAGGAAGAAATAGCATCAACAATAGAAAGAAAAAGAAGAAGAAGAAAGGCAGGGGGAGCGTTTTCTATACAATAGTAAAGTTGTTAAATTTGTCCCCACTTATTTATATAAGTAAGTCATGAATGGACACTGAAGAAAACACTGAAAGAAAACTATTACCTCCAATTATAAGTGGTCACATACTGGTTTTCTAGTCTATGTTATAGAGACATATATTTCTACGATGGGAGGCATGGTGCTGTATGTTACATAGCTAAGTACCCATGCCCTCCGCCATACCACTTCCTCACAGGCTCCATTCTTCTTAACACTCTGAAAATCAGCTCAGGCACCAATTTGTATATCAAAGCCCAAATAAAGAGACAGTATGAAAACTGACTGGAGCCAGGTCGGCCATGGAGACCACGTGGTAGAAAAAAAAAAAAGAATTAGTTCTCATTGGGCTAGAGGAGACTGCAGGCCCAGTAGTGGAACTGGATCTTGAGAACTTCAATGCATGAGAGGAGTCTCACCTCTGACAGCTGGTAAACATCTCAAATGAAAGGAAATAACCAAAAGCAAGGACACTAAAAGGGGAGTTTTACATGAGATTTTCAGTAATTTGATTATTACATTGCAAGTAATGTGCATGCATTTGAATATGACACTGCCCAGAGAAAAGAGCACATGGCCATAGGGCTTCATACAAGTTTCACATAAGCACTAAATATATAACAGGAAATTTATAACACAGAGTCATCTTCAACTATTCTCAGAAGAGCAACCACTGTAAGCTATCCTAAATTAGAATCTTTTACTCTCATACCACAAGATAAATATAATCAATTCATTATTTTATGGGAGCTATGATGAAACATAATCATAAGCCTCATCACAACTAAACATCAAGTTCAAAAGACTGCAACTAACTTAGATGGATACAAAAATAAAGGAAAATCTAAGGAATCACTGCAGAAATTTAACAAGGAAATTTATTTCCAAAGAGTATGCAAAAAGTGGAAGAGACCAACCAAAACTCTCAGCACTGTAAATATGTTCAGTATTATGAGAGCATTAAGATCTCCACAGGTGTAACCATTTGTCAACCTGAGCACGCCTCATCATTTTCACATGTGCACATTAGTATATATAAGAAAACAACAACAAGAAGTAATTATCTAGGGCACAGATGCATGCAGGCAAGCAGGTGTCTAACTTCAGGAAAAACACTAACTTTCAGGTGCGGTTCAAATTTTAGAGGTATCCATGTTCCCGAGCCATGTACCCACTCATGCTCTGTTCATATAAGGTAGAATGTGGAACACTGAACATGCCCAACTAAAGAAACATTTTGAGTGAGTGGCATATAAGTGAAGTTAACTTTTAGGCAAATGGAATTGAATAGTGGTATGAAATGTAGTCAGAGGCTGGGAACATAGCTTAGTCCCACAAGACTGTCAGGACTAGAATTCTGATCTCCAGAAACCTAGGTAAATTTTGGAAGGGCATGGTAGCCTGCATGTAATTGCGGACTTAGAAATTGGAGACGAGGTCCCACAGAGTAAGCTGGTAAGCAAGACTAGCCATATTGGCATTCCCCAAGTTTGATTGACAGATAACGTCTCAATGAATAAAATGGAAAAATCTGTGCAGAAGGGGTCCCCATGTCAATCTCTTGTCCCACATACACGGAGAGCAAGTTTATGTGTGCTCACACACATGTAAAACTAAGTAAATACATGTGTAGATCACACATAAAAGCAATGTAGAAAATAACTGTATATGCATGAAAGAAAGGGAGGTTTTTAATTTAAGACACTAAATACTCGTCTAGGAACTGCAAAAGACAGTATAATTGAGTAAAGAGTAAAAATATACCTTGCATTCATTGAACAATCATTTAATGGAACATTCCTCTAGGCATTAAAAATCAATGTTCGGAAAATCGTTTGGTCTATGCTTTCATTTCCATTTTGATACAGTTCAGGACACTTTGCCTAAGGAAGTTTCCAGAAGGCTTAGTCTTTTCACATCCATTAATTTAGTTAAGATAATTTCTACAGAGTGCCACATGTATGCAATTTCTTACTGAGTCTCTTTTCCCAAGGGATTTTAAGCTATTAAATTAAATTGTAAGTATGCATGTATGTGATATATATATATATATATATATATATATATATATATGACTATTATTTAGTCATAAAACTAAAATACAATGTGTAAGGTCATTGAAGATATTGTACGTAATGAAATAGTCTAGAAATATGCAGAAAAAGACATGCATGCTACAGAATTCCACTCCTGTGAAATACGAATAGCTGTCAAACAGATAGAAAGTGATATAGAAAGTGATACAGATACTTTTGCGAAGGCACATATGGATAATTGAGTAAGTGTATATTTACTTTTCTAGGAAGAAAAATGTCTAGTGATAGGTTTCTCAAAGATGTGCACAGATATACCAACACTAACTGTAAATAAACCTTAAAAACAGTTCAGATGTTATTTTTATGTTACATATATTTTATTGAAAATAAAAATGTTCAAAATGCCAAATATACAGTATGCTAACTAGCTAGATGTGTGAGAAAAGCTGTGGACGGAAAAGATAATTTGAGAATCATGGGAACATTTGCTCTTTAGGGTTTTATATCCTTCTCCCCCATCTACTTCAAAATCCTGTATTCAGCCATTTTATAAGGATGGAATCTTCCAAATCCATCCGCAGGTATGAGTTTGACAGGAGAATTTGTTTCCATCTACCAAGAGCAAGCAACAAGAAGATTTCTAAGTAATAGCAAAAGTGGGGTGTTTGAAGCCATGCCCACACTTTAACAGCAAAATACTTGTGCAAATAATCCCAGAAAATGCTGAAAACAGTTTAAGTGCAGAGAGCAGACAAGGCAAGCTATTCCTTTGATACTAAAGCGCAATGCAGTGTTTACACGGCAACCCACAGATTCAGGAGAGGGTTATTTCACCTACCTTGCTTCCGTACATCCTCTACAGCAGCCACCAACTCTTCTTTGAGATCTTGGCTCTCCTTAGCAATCTGTTCACCCTTTTCCAGGAAGTTCTGAGTAGCTTGTTCTACAGATGCTGCCAGCACATGGGCTTTCTTTGACCTCCCTTTCTTTTTACCAGACGGACCTTTGTTGCTTGTGTTGACAAGTGTTGTCACCTGGAACACACACACACACAAAAAAACTATAAAGCCATTCTGTAAGACTTTATAGAGATGTGTTGTTGCCTCATAATTTCTAACTATCCATTCAGGGCAGGAAAAGTTGTCAGATACTCTAGAGCTATGGTTATAGCACTCATGAGCTGCACAATCTGAGTGAAGGAACCAGACATAGAACCTCTGCAAGAACAAGTAGTCTTAACTGATAAGACATAGATATAGCCCTAACTGCTTCCTAAATAATGTAACTTGATCATATATCTCAGTTGCAAAGTTCTTTTACCACTATATAGAAAACTACTTAATTTGCTAATAAAGCTTTTAATATCTTTCAAATAACGGGTTCACTGCTATAAACACCAGAAGCTTTATTTACCAGAGAGAAATCTGGAAGGGAAGAATAAATTCAAATGTCCTATAATATATCAATAACTGTCGCTTTACTTGTTTGCTATTGTACAAAGATATGATCACCTTCATGACAGGTAGAGTTTTGTGGTCAGTTTACATTTACCTGTATCGTGGTGATGCCATATAAATGCTTTAAGTTATTAAGAAAGTCAATCTAAAGAGAAGTTCTATCAAATGGAAAAAAAAACTTTAAATCAACATGGACTTTAATGGTCAGTATAGTTAGGACAAGCACTGCAGAAGTGGTCAATTGTGTGGGGAGCTATCTTTTTCAGGTCTCTGTTGGTTAATTAGACGCATAGAGCAATCTTCAGAAGAAAACAAGTTCATGTCACAGGGTATGCATTTCTGCTAAGGTGAAGAAGTGGTTTCTATAATGGGGACATAATCTACATGACACATTGGTACTCGTGCAGGAAGATCAAGGCCCTAGAACAGTCGACTGGAAACAACCTACACACAACACAAGCGAGCCTCAGCAACCACTTGAAAAGCCACGTTTCACCAGAGTTAAAATCTTTTTTCTTTTCATTTAGTTGCAGTGCATTCACATCATATCTGTAGTTCAGTGAAGATTTGTGATTTTCATTGTGTTATTACACCTTTCAAATTAGAAAAGAATAGAACGGGAAAGGAAATAAGTATTAATTTGAGGTAGTCTGACAGGTTTTTTTTTTCCTTCAAACTTGGAACTCATGGTAAAGCTACTAAAATGCCTGGATGTCTACAGCACAGTTTCATTTTCATCTTTTATAAAGGCAAGCAAATGTCAACTCTTCTGCTATCTCAGTGCATTACTATATTAGGTGTAATTTAGATGATGCTCATAATAGCGAGGCTGTCTTAGCTTGCTTTCACAATGCGTTCATAAAATACCATCACAAAAGCACCTTAATGAAGAAGTCTGGGTTACAATACATAGTTTCAGAGAAGTCAAGACAGTTTGAAACTGATGCAGTGCACACTGAAGCAATCATCCTGAGAAAAGAGCAGTGAAATAATGCTTGTGCATTAGGGCTCGGCTAGCTTTATCCACAGCCCAGGATCGCCTGGAAGGTTTGGCGCTACAGGCACTGAATGTGTCTTCCCTCAAGTCAAGACACCCCAATCCTGCAGGTAGGCCCAAAGACAACATAATTTAAATAATCCACAAGTGAGACTATATTCCCTGGGGATTCTAGATTCTATGAGCCATCATAAAGGCAGAATAAATATTTGTTTGTATGGACATGAATACAGATGAAACATGATCTGGTAGCTGCTCAGAAAAAACATGGTTATTTCTGAGCAAGATAATTTAATTTCCTTTTGGTAAAAGCTCATATTTAGTCACTGGTAGATGGGAAGGAATGAGTAGAGCAGGAAGATAGAAAGTGATATGTATCCATATAAGCATAAAAATATGTCATCATCAGTTAATAACAAAAACACAACTACCTATATTTTTGGTTGTTATCTTTTGTTATTTCTTTTCTTTTTTCTGATTTCTTTTGGAGGGTAAAATTAATAAATTAGGTAAACCACATAAAGAAGGGATAGAAACTAATAGGAAAAATATTCATTAAATCATCTCTTAATTTGAAGATAAGTCCCTATTGCTGAAGGTACTTCACAGACATACTTCAGACATAAAAAGATTCTCAAAATGTAAAAAAAAAATGAAAATAATCTGAATGTCTACAAGAACAAAGAGGAGGTTGATTTTAAATAACTGATTAAAAATTATGTTTAAAAACTCTTTTTTAAAAAAGCACTAACCTGTAAGTTATGAAATGAGTAGCTCATTCACGTGATACCCTTGAAGCATCCACAACCTCATGTCCACATTAACAGAGATATTTTCAATACAATATTTCTAGTGCTACATGGAGAACATGATAGCATTAATGAAGAGCATTAAAGTTAACCTGAATAATTGTTTATCTCCCATACTCCTGGGAGGAGTCAAGATAGTATGGATATAATTTTTCCCAGATTAGACTCATTCTAAATGTACATAGTAAATACGTAAGATGTTCCTGAATCTTTAAACGAGATTCAGTCCCTCTTTCCCTAAGTTGTTTCTATCAGGTGTTTTGCTGTAACTGTAACAAGGACACATTCAGGGTCTCAAGTTAGACAGTCAACATAATATATAAAAAATAAAAGCATTTCAAAGATCTTATAACTGAACGTTATGGACATAGATGAAAAAAGTGACTTCTCACTTATAAATAGCAAGCAAATAAATTCGAATGAACAAGAATTTAAAAAGTGTTAAAAAAAAAGAAAACCACTATTAGCTCCACTATTAGCTCCAAAGATACATTTAGCGCCAATCACTTAAGGAGCTCTCAGATTTTCCAACACTTGCAGTCAGTCAGCATCCTTATAGGAAAGTAGCTTGCTTCTAGGGGTCAGGGCAGCAAAGATGTTCATAGCTGCCTTATTTATAATAGCCCGAAGCTGGAAAGAACCCAGATGTCCCTCAATGGAGGACTGAACACAGAAAATGTGGTATATTTACACAATGGAATACTATTCAGCAATTAAAAAACAATGAATTCATGAAATTCTTAGGCAAATGGTTGGAACTGGAAAATATCATCCTAAGTGAGGTAACTCATTCACAAAACACACATGGAATGCAGTCACTGATAAGTGGATAATAGCCCAGAAGATCTGAATACCCAAGACACAATTAACATTAAATGATTCCCAAGAAGAAGGAGGGAGAGGGTCCTGGTCCTGGAAAGGCTTGATGCAGCATTGTGGGGGATTACCAGGACAGAGAAGTGGGAGGGGGTTGATTGGAGAATGGGCAGAGGGAAAAGGGCTTATGGGACTTATGGGGAGGGGGGAACTGGGAAAGGGAAAATCATTTGGAATGTAAAGAAAGAATATAGAAAATTTAAAACAAAAAAAGTAAAGAAAGTAGTGACATGGCAGTATTGTAGGATTTGTGCTCAGGGCTCTATATCCAGACTGACATGGTCTTGGGTAAATGATACAGTCAAACAGTCAAATACCCAGTAACAACTGTTCACAGAGTACCCAGTGGAGATTCCATGGTCGTGACTATGCACGTCCTATTCTAAACAGGGATTCCAAGTCAACACTCTAAATTTACATCTGAGACCACTGTCCATTCCTCTTTACCAAATTCTAAGTGTATGTGCATGTTGTGAGACTGTAAATAGACAAACATGGAGCCACAACAAGAAATATAGTGTCAAAGTCTGACTGCTGGTGTACAAGAAATATCCTGGGATTTTTCTTTAATATTACTTCTTTAAAACGACTTTAAATCTATGGTCATTAAATTTGCTATTTAATTTTGTACTAATTAGAAAAATATTAAAGGTCTCTGAGCCATACATGTTAGTCTGTTTCACCCATGCTACAGACCCTTGCAGAACATCAAAATACAAGTAAAATCTGTACCATGACGGTAAGTGTTTTCATATCCAAACACGAGGTTTTATTTCTTTTCTTTTCCTTTTTCTTTTTTTTATTTGCAAAAATCTCTAAAAACTTGACTAACCACACTGAGCTGTAAGGTCACGTAAAATCACCTCTAGGGAGCACTGCTCATTCAGATAAATTCTAATCTGAGGGACTGTGCCATACACAGTTAGTGCTGATCACAGTGTCCTTCTGTGCCCTAAGGCAGCAATGCCTTTTTTCAGCAAAGCAGCAAATGTTTGGAACCAGGAATGTGAAGTGAGTAGGAAGGCATTTGTCTTTTTAAAATCCTTAAATTGTTTAGTCATCAGCACCCATGACAGGAAACCCATGCTGTCTAGAAAGTCTCTAAAATAATTAGGGAAAGATTCCACTCGATTCGTGATTCACTGTTTTGCATTTACTAACTTTAAAGCAAAACAAAACCAGACTGCTCAAAGGAAGACTACAAAGAAATATGAAACCAGACTAAGTACAAAATATTTTCCAATCAGCTCTAATTAAAGGACTCAGTTAAGCTAAGCTTGCCTTCTCCTGAAATTCCTCACAGCCCTGAGGAGATAGCTGTGTCTGTCGAATGCTCACAGGACCAAGCTGAAGGACCTGGGTTTCATGCCCAGATTCCACATAAAAGCAAGCCACAGAGGCAAATACCAGTAACAAAAACACCAGAGAGGAGATGGAGGAGTTACTGAGCCTTGAACCAGCCAGTCTGAGTCTGGGAGTTTGTCAGCCTCTCCAGGAGTTGACCTGGTTAATTAGCCGACAATAGACAGTGCTATGTGCAGGCTCCTCTACTTGTACAATTGCTATCATCTTCCTCACAGTCGTCAGCATCAGCTAGTGAAGATAAAAGTGCTAAAGGTAAAAGGAAGAGTATATACAAAGGATGAGAAAAAACATGTGGGTATTTTCCAATAAGAAGAAAATTTCTCATCTGCTATGCATTTGAGATTTTAATGAGCAACCCAGCACTGTAGCTAATGTAATGTATAATTCTATATTATCTGTAGTCAGTAAATAAGATCTTGAAATTTTTAAATTAGTCTTATTAAAAATCTATGCATAGTGTACAATGTAAATAAAGTTTATTAGTAAGAAATGGATACAAATCATCTGCTTATTTTATAACATGTACTTTATATATATATATACACATATGCACATAAACAATGCATTTTGATTACTTTGATATTTTAGATTACTATTTTAATATTCATATTTTAACATTGGGTAGATTAATGCTTTAGACTTGCTGGTAGTATTTCCTTTATTCTATTTGGTCAAGACTGTCCACATACAGTAAGGGGAAACCATTTTTATTATATTTCAATGACCTAGGTATAACTTGATTGTTATAAAGCAGTGTTTCAAAGAAAAAGATGCATTTTCACATCTATAGTTTGGAGACATGAGTCACAAATCTGAAGGCATTCAAATCAGCTACTTTCTCCAGGCAAAGGTCTCACTACCGAATGGAAGAAATGTCAATGACAAAATTTCCAGGAAGTAGGTTTGAGTAGCTGTTCTTGCAGAGGCCCTCAGGTCAGTTCTGAGACCCACATGGCTCCTCATAATGGCCTGCAACTCCAGCTGACAGCGCTCTACAGCACTATTTTGTGTTTTTGAGCACCTCCTTCATATGATACACATAAATAGACATAATTGATTTTGTTTTGGAGAGAAGGCTGAGCAGCTATGAGTCTACTGTCCTTGCTAGGGCCAGACTTCCAGTCCTAGCACCTACATAATTACAACCGTATGCTACTCCAGTTCTGGACAATCTAATTCCCACTTCTGTTCTCAACAGTAACCACACACACTCCAAGTTTATTATAGATTAGTGTTTTTTTTCATTATTATGTGGGTTTCAGGAATTATCTCCCACAGCAGAGACTGACACCTTTCTGTACATGCAGAAAAAATACACATATAAAACCAATTTTTAAAAAAAATGTTTTAAAAAGGTCACTCAAGAAGTCAGGGGGTGGGAGGAGGGGTTGGAGGTTTTCCTGGAGGAGTGAAACTGGGAAAGGTTCTAGCATTTGAAATGTTAATGAAGATTATATTCAATTAAAAAAAAAAGAAGCCAGTTAATGTCTGCTAGCATTTGTATTTTAACTGTGCCTCAACCATTCATACTTTGCAGGCCTGGTCTCTCAGGTCTTTAGGGGTGTGTCATCGGATGTGTCATTAATATTCCCGCACCCTCATTTTCTTTACCCTTCCTTACAGTCTCCTTCACATGACTATGCTCAACCAGACCTGCCCTAATCCATGCACCATAGCACTGGCAGCAACTGATCACAGACAGAAACTGCCAAGCTGTGAGTCTCACTGAAGCATCTTTCGTTAGAAGATTTTCGGTTTGTAAACTCACTATAACAGGAGATTCATTAAGTATTTTGTAAATGGTGACATTAGCATCAGTATTGCTAAATGAATCTATAAAGTTAGCCACCAAGGATCATTAAAGTTATATGGTCTATGTTTATTATCTTTCTGTGTTTTTATTATTGTTGTTAGTTTTGAGACACTGTCTCCTATAGTGCAGGCTGACCTCAAGTTCTCTGTATATCTGATAATGGTCTCAAATTCCTGATCCTCCTGCCATACCCACACATTCAGTGATGGTATTACAGACATGTATCAACACTCATGGATAAAATATAAATATCCAAATTAAAAATAAAAAATCTCAATAATTTTAAACATTTTACAATTTCCTATGAAAAGACTGTGATTTCTTCTAACTACATATACTTTATCTGAATAATTGTTTTTATATTTGAAGAGATAAACTACACATTTGAGTGAAATAGAACAAGTTCACTGGATAACTAGGGTTTTTTTTCCTACTTTACCAGTTTGAGACAAACAGATTATACTGGCAAATACTCTGGAATCTCCTAATGTCAGAGTAGCTTCCTTAGTGGTGAAACACACCAACCATGATGTGTCTCAGAAAAAGTCAGATTTGCCACTTATTAGACACTTGGCAATGCTGCCAATCATGCATTGGTTACTTCTGATCACTCCAAAGAGGGAGTAGGAAGGCTATAAAAGCTAGAAGAGAGGGAAAGGGCTCTGAAAGGCCATCTTCCTACCAATACATCTATTATAATCATGGACTTTCAAATACTACAGATTATGGCACTGGGACTGCCCCAGACTGAGCTCAGTAACAGCACGACAAAGATGAGGAATGAACACAGGGGGCCTTGCTTCTCAGAGTTGACTATTTCCAATGGAGCAGTCACTGGCCTTAACTCTGTTCACACAGATTACTCTAACTAAACCGAACTGGTCACATAACAAAAGGAAATGTCATGAATTTGGAAAAGCACCAGTTAGGGAAGATGAGGCCGAGAGTTCATAGGCATGGAAGGGAGGTAAGAGAGAATGGGTGGAGGGAATAAATGGATCATATTATATAGTATATGAAAGTATCAAAGAACTAAATTAATAAAAAAGGAAAACACCATTCATATAACTAATATTTTAAATAAACCAAAGTTTTCTGTTAAAAATAATTTCAAATTATTCCTTTCCTTTAAACTAAAATGACAAACCAATTTCCATACCTAACCAAAAACCATGTATCAGAAAGGTGTTGGGGGGGGGTTGCTCATAAGATTTCTTATCTTTTAGACCTGCCGAATAGAGCACTAGAGCACTAAACACCAATTTCAATATAGATTAAAGTAAACTTGAAGAATCAGAAAAGAAATAATTTAGGAATGTATCAAACATTCAAAAAAACATTCATCAAAACATTCAAACATTCAAAACAACAAAACATTCATCAAAAGGGGATGAGAAAGATCAAGGCTCCCAGAGATGGCAGAACGAAGTAGCAGGCCTAAGTCATCACCAAAGCCATGGTAGCAAAATGGGTGTAGGACATACTTTCTTACTTTCATATTATGCTCATCTTGAGTTAATAATAATATTATCATTCAATATTATTAAGCATATTAAGAAAAATTTATGTTTATGCACGACAGCACAATCATAAATATCATTTTGACATGGGGCCAGAGAAATGGCTCAGTGTTTAAGAACACTTGCTGATCTCCCAGAGGACCCTAGTTTGATTCCTACCATCCACACAGGGTTGTTCACAGCTAGTTATGACTACAGTGTTAATGGAAATAACATGCTCATCTGGCCTCTGCATGCAAATACTCATATACACATGACTGAAAGCAAGCAAAAGCATCATCTTCTCATTTTTTCACTAAGCTCTCTGTGTGTTCGCCCCTTCCCCACACATACAAATGTGCATATCCTGTTATAAAAACCTTTGCATGTAATTTTGTCTCTGTGTGTCTTAGTCTTGGATTTACAGCTTTGTTGTTTGACTTATATCTTAAATTTATTTTTGTAAATTCTTGATAACTAATATATACAGAAAAGCTTAACATCAGGTCATCTTTTAGAGATTCCAGTGACGATGGTTTTTATATTAATAACTTGCTTAATAATTGTAAAAATTCAAGATAAAATGAATATGTGCACATACATGTAATCAATTAGTGTTTCTTGGCATGGAGGTGACACCACTGTCCTCACATATAGTGTCTAGGACTTGCAAGCCATAGGTGGATAGGATGTCACAAAGTCTGCCACAAACTACACAAAAACTGATACTTCCCTATCAGCACAAAGAGAATGTTTCTCACACACACGCGCACACACACACACACACACACACACACACACACAAGGATACATGAATTTTCCAAAATATCAATCTTTCAGTTCAGTGATTGGATATTTTCTCCTCTGGATTCTATCATACCATATATAATAATTAATAATGATTCTTTGCACGTTTCTCAATGGATGCTAAATACTGGGCACTGTCCAGTTATCCCCAGTCCATTACACATGTGTTTGTGAATGAGTATTTCTAGGATATTTCCTTGAATCAACTAAAATATAATTTCATTTTAGAGGACATTTATACCACCTGCTATAAGGCTCAGTGATGAGAGTGATAAGAATTTAGTAGTCAGGAGAAACGGAGCAAGGGTGTGAAATGGTACCTCACAAGCCTCGCACAGACAATGATGCCTCGAAATCTTTTCTATATAGCGGCTGTAACTATATATACAAGAAATATACAATAGACTGAGTCTCCTAACAGCCCACCACAGACCAGGAAGGGCTCCACTGGATCTTAACTACAGGCTCAGTCATTGTGTTCAGTTTTGCATCCTCTGAGGCATCCGCAAGGCTCCAATGCACACCTCAAACCCACAGTGAAGCAGGTAGGTAATCCTGGCAAAACTTAGTGACGTTCAAACTAGAAATGAATGACCAAAAGGAAACTGTAGAGGGAGGAAGGGCATAACAGAAGTGAGAGGGAGACAAGAAAGATGGGCAGGGCAGTAATCAGAATGAAATTCATACATGAATAGAACTGCCACAGAACAAAAGCAAGGAAAGCCTTTAAAAAGAATTCACACTAGGGGCCGGAAGGCCTTTCAAATCATAATAATTGGTGTTACAATTTATGTGACTTGCAGTTTATCACTTAAGACAATGGTGAGTGTAGGTTTGTTTCATGCGGTATATAAAATTCTGAAATGAAAATCCTTCATTCTTAAAGGCTAGCTAACCGATGTGTCTGCAGAATTTCCTCAGAGTATGAATGACATATTCCACTTTAAAAGAGTCCCTACTCTGTCAAAGAGATAATTACATAAACTGCTGACATTTTCCCGATTTGATATGTATGTGTACATTATTGTTCTCCTATTAAACTACAAACTGCTGGTGAAATGCCAGGAGCATGAGAAAAGACCAGGCTGACATTTGCTGCGGGTCATCTTCATGGACGGAATGAATGCCCGCACTCCACTTGAACATGCTGCCTCGGTGCAGCCAAGCTCCTTCAGCATCGCTTCTCTGAGGCTTCTGAGGAATTGATGAAAGAAAGGTGAGCTGAGCAGGATGCAATTATACCTGTCAAGACTGTTCTTCTAAACCTTTATTTGCACAATTCTGGAAAAAGGGAGGCAACTGATTTTCTAACTAAGGATATAATTTCTCTTTAAAACTATGAGTGCGTGGAAATCGTAGAAGAGACTTGGGTGATCAGGACTGAAGTATTCATCACTGCTGGATGAAATGACAGGAGATGGGAGCAGTGCGACTTGGGGAAAAAATGAAAAACTGTGAAGACTGTGTGTGTGTGTGTGTGTGTGTGTGTGTGTGTATGTATGTATGTATGTGCGCGTGTTCAAGTGAATGTGTATGGCTGTGAGATTGCATGTATATGTGCATGCATGTATGTCTCTGTATGTCTCTACATGTGCAACATGTGTAATATATCCATATGGATGGGTAGGATTGTCCTTCCTGGTGCTTATTTATTTGTTTATTTTTGAGACTGTTTCTCACAGACCATAGATAAATTGTTTCAGCTGGGCTGGTTGATAACAAACTCTGGGGCTCCTGCTGTCTCTTCCTCCTCAGATCTGAAATAACAGCCACACACCAATATCCTTGCATCTATCTATCTATCTATCTATCTATCTATCTATCTATCTATCTATATACCTATCACTCATTCCTTAACAATTTTACACCTATATACATTGTAACTTAATAACATCTACCCGACATTCTTACTCCACTGATTAAGAATCCCTCCAACGGACCTTAGATGAAATGCCCAACATTGAGGAGAGAGAACTTATGAAGCTTACCTCCAGCAGGAAGACAGGGCATCAAATGAGGGAGGGGGTTGCCATCCCACAGTCACAACTCTGACCCATAATTTTTCCTGTCTGAAAGAATTATAGAGATGGAAATGGAGAGGAGACTGAGGAAAAGAAGGTCTGCCACAGGCCCAAAGTGGAATCCAGCTCAAGGGGAGGTCTCAAGGCTTGATACTATTGCTGAGGTGATGAAGTGCTCACAAAAAGGGACCTAGCATGACTGCACTCCAGAAGACCCAACAAGCAGCTGAAAGAGTCAGATGCAGATGCTTGCACCCAACCAATGAACAGAAGCAGCTGACCCCTGTTGTTGAATTAGGGAAGGCAGAAAGAAGCTGAGGAGAAGGGCAATCCTGTAGGAAGACCAGCAGTCTCAATTAATCTGGACCCCTGAGATCTCTCAAACATTGGACCACCAAACAGATAGCTTGATATGAGGCTCCCAACACACATACAGTAGAGGACTGCTGGGTCTATGTTCTTTCAGAGATTATGCACCTAACCCCCAAGAGACTGGAGGACCCAGGGAGTTTAGAGGTCAGGTGGGGCAGGGGATGGGGATATATATGTGGAGATAGGGGGTGGAAAGGATGTATGAGATGTGGAACAGTCATAGGGTGGACATGGGTTGGGGGAAATGAAACATGGAGTGTAAGAAAAATGAATTAATTAATGAGAAAAACATCCCTCCAACTTTCATGTCCTATTTATTTTTAAATCTCTGAGTTAGAGTTGTATGCATGAATATGGGCAACCTCATAGCAGCCATACCCACAAACATAGAAAATACCAAACAATTAGCATTTCTGTCCACATCTTGTGTAGGTTTTGTTTAGGTAACCATAATTGCACATGAGTGCAACAGTCTTGCCTTGCCTGGAAGACAGCATTTCACGGTACTTTTCCATCTTTCAGCTCTCAGTTTCTTGCCAACTCCTCTCCTTGTGTTCTCTGGGCCCTACAGGGTGGTCTCTATAGATGTCTCATCCAGAGCTAGCACTCAGCAGTTGCTCATGCTCAGCACTCTGTCTCTGCATCTGCTCCTGGATACAGAAGCTTTGCTGACCAAGGTCAGAGCAGTGCTAATCAACAGGTATAAATATACATCTTTAAAAGGTATTGTAATATCATGTATGTTTCACAAAACAACAGTGGTAGGTGTAGGTGTCCTGTCCAAGGCCTATGTCCTGCCTAGCCATGGCTTTGGACCAGGTTTATAGTACAAGACACGATTTCTCTTCTTTGGAACAGGCCTCAAATCCAATCAGAAAAGAGTTGATTTGCTCCTAAACAGTCTTGCTACTGTTACACCTGTGCATTTATCTTTCCCGACAGATCAGTGTTGTACATCCTTGGTCTATTACTGGGTAAATAATTACAATTTTCTCCACCTGTAGCCTGCGTAACATTTTTGAGCACTATGAAACCTAGCCAGCATACATGAGTCTATGTGGGTGGAGAATTTCACCCAATATCTCTACAAGTGCTTGCTTTCTGGAGTGTTATGACTGACATTTTCCATGTATATCTGGAGACTGGTTATCCAACTGTTGTTTCAGTGCTGCAGTCTTTCATCAATGGATACAAGCAGGTCCTGGCTTTGTGGAGACTGAAGGCACCTCCCCCCTTGCTGCAAAGGTCAAGGGCTTCTTCACTATTTCATCTGAATTCCTGGCTGCTGCCTCCGTGCCTGAGACATCAATGTTCCTGCCAGTACTACACCCCCAGGCAAAGATGAAGGCAAGAACGTGTTGAAGGACTCAGATGGGGATATGGAGTTTGGTCTCTTTGAAAAATCCCCTCAAATGACCAACTCAACCAGCTTACCTTGAGAAACAAGAAAACAAAGTCTTATGTCTCTTAAAATGACAGAGGAAAAAGTTCACAATTAACATGCATTTTCTGTTTTTTAAATTTGCTTTTATTATATATTTTCTTTATTTACATGTCAAATGTTATCCCCTTTCCTAGTTTCCCCTCCAAACCCCCCCATCTCATCCTCCTTCTCTCTGTTCACTAACTCACCCACTCCCAATTCCCTATCCTGACATTCCCCTATACTGGGCATCTAGCCTTCACAGGCACCTCCTCTCTTCTCATTGAAGTCCCACAAGGCCATCCTCTGCTACATATATGACTGGAGTCCTGGGTCTCTCCATGTGTACTCTTTGGTTGGTGCTTTTGTCCCTGGGAGCTCCCGGGTTAATGGTTGGTTCATATTGTTCCTCCTATGGGGCTGCAAACCCCTTCAGCTCCTTGGGTCCTTTCTCTAGCGCCTCCATAACACATATTTTCTTTATGTTTTTCCATACAGAATTAAAATAATCATTTCTCAAACATTTCAAATAAAATACTTCCATTTGGAAGTTATATTTTTAGCAGTGTGCTAGTGATTTCAAGATTGGGGAACTTGCTAAGCCAGGAAATCTTAGGCAGGTGTTTAATTGGACTAATTAGACAACATGTAGTCACTTCCGGTTTTCTATGAGCTCTTTGTGAATGCAGATAAGCAACACAACTGATTGCCTAATTAGACTATTTAAATCGGACTAGTTTTTTATAGCCAGGAAAAAATTTAAACTCACAATTAAAAACCAAAGCATAATATGTGTTGTAAAATCCTACACTTTCTTCTTGTTCCAATCAATGTTTTATATATTAAGCAATCAATCAATCTACTACAATTACTACTGTGTAAAGAGATATAAATGTATAACTAAGGCCCCACCCCATACACACACACACACACACACACACACACACACATATGCATATACACATCCCATATAAAATTCACTATAAGTTGATCTTAGCAATTTCTGATCAAAAGAGATAGAGGTACATAGAGTCAAAAACAACAGTTGTTCAAATTTTATATGGTCTGTTCATGTGTCACTAAAATTCTTTCTCTGGTAGAGACAGACCTAAAGTCTGTCTGCTACATATCCTTCTAAGATCCTGAAGACAATCGGACTATAATTGCACCATCAAAATTCACTCTGAGGTACCAATGAGTTCATTAGGAATATTTATAGAGCAATGGGTAAGGGGATTCAGGAAAGACTATGGATGACCTTAAAGATATTGCAGAAGAAATTCTAAATCAGCATGAATGATCACACGTCCATGGTCACATTGATAGGGCCCCTTCCCTTGGTTGTTCTTGCTTATACTCAAGCCATACACATGACGCTTATGTAATTAGGGTTGAGGGAAGTTGATAGATATGAGATGACCAGTGCCACCTCCTTGCACCTCCTTCAGGAAAGGAAAATCAACAGGCAGCAAGCCCAGCTGTGATAATCTTTTGCAAACCACATTGTTGATATAAAGGTGATGCCAGTTTGACTTGGGAATACTCCTGTATGACAGGGTACAGGCTGGTTTTATGTGTCAACTTGACACAGGTTGGAGTTACCACAGAGAAAGAAGCTTCAGTTGGGGAAGTGCCTCCATGAGATCCAGCTGTGGGGCATTTTTCTCAGTTGGTGATGGTGGTGATCAAGGGTGGAGGGCCCCTTTTGGGTGGTACCATCCCTGGGCTGGTAGTCTTGGGTTCTATAAGAAAGCAGGCTGAGCAAGGAAGAGGAAGCAAGCCTCTGCATCAGCTCCTGCTTACTGACCTGCTTGAGTTCCCATCCTGACTTCCTTTGGTGATCAATAGCTATGTGGAAAGTGTTTGCTGAATAAACCCTTTCCTCCCAGCTTGCTTCTTGGTCATGATGAATAGAAACCCTGACTAACACAGACAGTATGTAACTCAAAATTAGCACAGCTATGTACTCCAATACTGAGGAGGTATAGAACAATGGGGCCCCCAGCCTATGGCAGATGTGAGAAGTAACTGGGGTCCTTAGCAACATCATCCACTCTTTCTAATGGCTTTGATTACTTCTTCACTGACATATAGATCTCAGGCATCATGGAAGGTCCATGTTAAATCTGTGGGTAATAGATATATATTTTAATGGAAAAATCACAAAGGCATGAATGTGAGGAGAGGAAATAATTCAAAACAGTGAATTACTAGATAAAAATGAGTTCTGTGCCCACTTTAACTGCCCCAGTAAGGATTCTAGAAAAACTAATAAACTAAAGGAGCAAACAGACCTCTAAAAGGATGTATATAATGTTAAAGCATAACACAAACATTAGGTTCTATTTTGTGGCCTTTCCACTAAGATCTACACCCTGGTTAGATTTCACAAGACCAAAAATAGTGATACCCCATAGGCAAGGCTGAGTCATTCCATACTGTCAAAGATGGCCTACGCTAGGTAACTACCATGATATCCTAATGGCCCAGGGCAAGATGCCCATCAGAAGCAATAGCTAGACAACTGCTGAAGAATATGAACAGGAGATTTAGACTTCTGACCTAGTGAGACCAATGCACAAATTCAGGCCCAAGGTCCCTGAATTTTAGTGTAAATGTCAGCATCATATGAAGGTATATAAATGAGCTGACAGCTTAATTCTAAAAGGCAAATCAGTGTAGTAGGGGCCAGGACCACTGGAAGATACTAGAGAGCATCTACTGTGGCTGGGTAGCACAGTGAGCAAGCACCAGGACTCGGTTTGAGAACAGCAATCTGAAAACTTATCTCAAGAATGCTTACTGTTCCTTTTATGACTGATGTGGAAGCCAGGTATAATTTCAGGCTTGAATTAGGCCCAGAAAACAAGCCTAGACTTCTTAAAAAAAAAAAAAAAACCCAGAGGCTTCCGCACATACAGCCCACAAAGAGCTAGCCACTTGCTGACAAGTGTAAAGCTGGAAACTCGTCTGATAGAGAGTGTTCATGCACGTTAGGATCACAATGTCAAAACAAGAAGAGAGGAAGATGTTAACATGCTGACACTGTCTCCCTGGGTGTTCACTCTCAGTAGGAATGCTGACAACAGTAGGAGAAGAGTAACAGCCGTACAGACGTGACTTAATAAACAGAGCAAGTGAAACCTTCTCAAGACAAGGGAAAGCCTGTGGAGTTGTTTCTAGAGAACTCTACATTAAATCCTCTCAGCATTTCAGATTCCTATCTCTCCAAGTTCAGCAGAGCCTGGAAAGTTAAAGGGGGATGCAAAACCACAGAGAGGAAGATGGATAGTCACCTCACTGCTGAATTCTCCAGCAGATAATGTATGTTTATATGCCAAGAAGATTAAAAATTGATAAAGGAGGCTGGAGAGATAGATATTGAGCATATGTTGACCTTGCAGAGGACCCAAGTTCAACACCAAACAGTCACATGGTATACCTTAGACCCACCATTGAATCCAGCTCCAGGGGATCCAAAGTCCAAGATGCTCAGCTGGCCTGTATTGTATTAATCTGCCTAAGCCCCAACACAGAAACCGAAGAAAAGGCCATCCAGAGACTGCCCCACCTGGGGATCCATCCGTATTCAGACATCAAACCCAGGCACTATTATTACTAATGGCAAGAAGTACTTGCTGACAGGAGCATGATATAGCTGTTTCCTGAGAGGCTCTGCCAAAGCCTGACAAACACAGATGTGGATGCCCACAGCCAACCGCTGGACTGAGCACTGGGACAATGGAGGAGGTAGGGAGAGGACTGAAGGAGCTGAAGGGGTTTCTTACCCAGTATGAAGAATAACAATATCAACCCTCTGGGTCCCCCACCAGAGCTCCAGGGACTAAACCACCAACCAAGGATATACGTGGAGGGACCCCTGGCTCCAGCTGCCTGTGTAGTAAAGGATGGCAAATATCTGGCATCAGTGGAAGGAGCTTCCCTTGGTCCTGTGAAGGCTCGATGCCCCAGTGTAGGGGAATACCAGGGCAGGGAGGCAGAAATGGGTGGGTGGGATAGCACCCTAATAGAAGCAGGGGCAGGGGTAATGGAATAGGGGGTTTGGGAAGGGGAAAGCGGGAAAGGGATAACATTTTAAATGTAAGTAAATAAAATTCTAATAAAATAAGTAAATTAAACACTCATTTTAATAAAACCCTAGCCTTCAAAATTTTGTGATACCTATGACACACTGTGATTTTAATGGATAATATTCAGGAAGTAAATGTGTATGTATTTGTGCATACCTGTCTTACAATGGTTCTTTGCCAATAAGACAAAGTAGGCATTACACGGGATTTTTTTTTTAATTTTATTTTTTTATTTTGGTTTTTCAAGACAGGGTTTCTCTGTGTAGCCCTGGCTGTTCTAGAACTCACTCTGTAGACCAGGCTGGTCTCGAACTCAAGATCTTAAACTTGCCATAAGAGCAGAGGTATCTAGACAAACAAATGGATAGGTGACAGACTGTAAGCATCATAACCTGAGTTTAATGATGGAGATAGTGGCTCCAGTCAGAAGGATATTATGGTCAATATTATATTTCCCAGGGCAATAAGTGAATAAATGAACAATTTTGCTGCTTAAGGCCCCTTATTAATTAATGAAATAATGTATTAGAAAATACACATGTCATACACTGTGCTATTTGAATTTTCTCCCATCTGTTTACGTAAAATGTGAAGGTTTATGTGAAATTTGAAACACAAAGGTGAAAGAGAAGTGACCTAGACTTTGCAGTCCACTGCCAGCATTGCTATGCACTAAAACTGCCACTTAAAATAATGATAGGAACTTCTCATGCACACATCGCTATCAACCTTTAATAATCCGTCAAGCAACACAACAAATGTAGTTCTAAAATAATTACTTTTATTAATCTCTGTGTGTTAGAGAGACAGACAGAGACAGAGAGAGGGGGTTGAGGGTGTCCACAGAACCAATGTGGGGACATTTGATCCCCCTGACTTGCAGTTATTAGCAATTTTAAGTGGTGCTGCTACTGAACTCCATTCCTGAACCTGAGCAGTGAATGTCCCTAGCCACTGAGCCATTTTCCAACCCCTCCACAGTACTTTTTTAATGGAAAAGATAAAAGGTTTCTATACAACTGGGAAATATTTTTTGATTTTTAGAAATAATTTATCCCTGAGGCTGTGGAAATGTGTTGGTAGGTAAAGAAAGTGTGAGGACCAGAGTTTGGATCACTAACCTCAATATAACCCCTAACTAGGCCTGGTGGTCCCTTGTAATCTCAGAACATGTAAGACAGAGAATTTCTAAAACAAACTATCTGGCTAGAATAGCCCAATTTGAGAATTTTGGATTCAAGTGGGAGAGATAAACTCAATACATAAACTGGAGAGCAACTGGGAGAGTTAACCAATAACAATTCGTCACTTCAGCTTCATATGCACACATACACATGCATGCCCTCTAAAACCAATCTCCTGCCCATTCACAAACACCAATGCATGCCACAAAAAACAAACAGAAGAGAAAAAATAGAGAAAAAGAAATAAGCCACATATAACTGCTGCTTCATCCGTAAGTCACAGTTTGAGTTACATGAGTTTTCTACATGTATCAAAGTAACAGACTGAAAGTACAAGAATTCTAATGTGGGAGAAAGTGGAAACTGATGGTTTCTCTCCCTGTCAGTTACTTGACCCAGGGGAGCTGAATTTTTAAGAATTTATTAGCCAATTTCATGGATAGTTAAACTATGCATAGTATCAAATTTTATGGTAGACTCATTGTAAGTAATATAAAAATATGTTGAACATGATCACTCTACTCTCTTTCCATTAATAAAGGAGATAACTCTACACTGAGAAAGCAAAGCCAACCCTCAGTAGATTCACACGTTAATTTCATCTGGAAAGCAGCTGAAGACGGGTATTTTGGTTTGCCAGCATTGCATTGTGATACTGGAAAAGATTTTCGACTTCCCTGTGTTACTACGAGTTCTCAAAATATCATTAATAATGCCACATTCAAAGTTGCATTGCAGATTAAATGAGACATATAAAGTTTGTTACAGAATGATTCAGGTAGAGTCAGTACTTCAAAATGGTAGCCATTGAAAGTGTTGTTAGAGCTTCAGGCCCACAGGCACATTCTATTTATCCTATGCTTGAACTCTTTGGCCATGAAGAGACATGAGAGTCATCACTTGCCTCTTATGGCATGGAAATCAGAAACCAAGAGCAATATTGATATTAATCGTTGTTTTTAGGAAAGCAAAAATAGTCACACAGGAATATTACAAAGAATCCAAGCATCCTTCAGTGGAGACGTGGACACTCCTTCCTATTTACTCACCATCTAGGATTATTGCTTCTATGACACCAGAGTTGAGAAATTATAACATAAATATATATGGAAAATGTTTCCTAACCTCTGCCATGAAATTCAAATGTTCTGATGAACAGTGGTTTACCAGTAGTCCCTGGTTTCCCTATCTGTGTTACTTGTACAAAATCCATATTGGCACTTATTATTAAAGACAGAGAAAATGGATGACAGAAGAAAGACTGGAAAGTGTGCTACCATAATGATAAGTTATAGAAATCCACGTAGCTTCTTTCTATTTATTTATTTCATCTCTATTTATTTGAACTTAGGGATCAGAAGGAAATTAGGCTAATCAAAGTCCAATGGTTATCAGATGCATCTCAGAAACCTCTTTCTCTGATACCCTCAAGTATATCTGCAATCAAAACAGTAACTGCAGTAAGAGACACAAGGCAGCACTGTTCAGCTAAACATAGTGGGCTGTCAAGAACAGTCTTCACACCACTTTGTCTTCAGTCCAGTCTCATTGCCCACAAAACAAGGAAGCAATCAATCAAATCATATCCATTGAGAGACTGCCAAGATTGTCTTATTTCAAACGAAGTTGAAACTCAGCTAGAGTTAGCATTCTATTGAGCAGCCACATGGGAGTAGCCAGTGCATTTGTTTTTGCTTAATTCCTCTAAAAACTATGAAGCCATTATTAGCTGGTTTTCCATTGCTGTGATAAATACCATGACCAAAAGCAACTCGGAGAGAAAAAGGCTTATTTCACCTTGCACTTCACATTAACAGTCTATCACTGAGGCAAGGAAGGAAACCAACACAAGTCAGGAATCAAAGTACAGTTCATTAAGCAATACTTCTCAATAGCTTGCTTTTTGTGACTTGTTCACCCTACTTTCTTATCTAACCCAGACCACTTTTTCAGGAGCGGTACCATTCACAATGAGCTGGGTATTGCTACATCAATCATTAAATCAAGAAAATTCCCAACAGAGTTACCTCTAAGACAATCTGGTGGAGGCATGGTCTCAATTGAAGTTCCTTTTCTCCTAAAGCCCCTGGATTGTATAAACTTTACAAAATAGCCACTAGAACATATCCTTTAAACCAAACATAACAAATGAGAATGTAGTAACAACCCTAACTCTCCTTTCCTATATGGTAGCAAAACCTACTCCTGTGAGTGCAGAAAAGCATCTCATCACCACAGGGCCCTCAAAATCCACCCAGCCCAATGAGACTGCAGGTAAACAGTAGTCTGAAGTAAAAGGTAAAAAAATAAGAAAAGTAGGGAACTTCAAGGCTTTTCTCCGAAAACAGGATGTGGCTTGAGAATTTAGAACATGTGTCTAGTGCATGCGAGGCCTTGTGTTCTATTCCCAGCACCAAATAAAATAAAATAATAAATAAACAGGGAATGTATGCATCACTATATGTGAATATGTGGAAAACATACAATCACACATCATACAAAAGCACATACATTTTCTCATCTTAGAACTGTTAATAGTTGCCTTATTTGAAAACTGCTGGTATACTGGCTGGAATGAATTTAAAAGCAGCCCTATCACCGATACAAAATCTTGGATTGAAAGAGCAAGAGTGCTTTGACTATATATAATGGTTTCTCCTGTCACTCAAAACACCACTCACTAACACACATCCATTGGCAATGCCTTTATTAAGACCCTAAAGGAAAAGAGAATGTGTGTATTAGCTACTTTTCTCATTGCTGTAACAAACTTCCCAACCAGAAGTTGTTTAAGGGAGGAATGGATTACACTGGCTTACAGTTTAATGGGGGAGTCCATCCTGGTGGAAGCATGGTGCCAGAGCATGAGAACACAGAAGATGGTATTTTGATTCATGTTCTCACTTTCTTTGTTGGATTTTAACTCAACACTCCATCCCACTCTGATCCTGGTTTGAGTTTCTTGGTAACACCTGGCAAGCGATACTACAGCAGCTTCTCACTCTTTTCTATGTTGTGTAAGCAATTCTCAAAGTTATTGAGCTTTAGAAATAATACACTTATCACACATGCTTCATTGGATTTCTATCTGCCAACAAAAGAATGAAAATGCAATGTCCTTATTCAACAGCCAACTGTTGTCAAAGGTAAAACTTAAGACATTGGTGTCCTCTCTCCTTGCTGCCTCACTTTCCTTCTTGGGTTCCAAACACCTCACTTCATGAATCCTAATCTTGAGAGCTGCTCTGTAAAGCTTTTGTCTTAGTCTATCATTCTTGAAAATAATAATTAACTTTAGACAAATACAGTTACCTCTCATTGTGTTTTGGCAGTGAAGAGCCACACAGGCTCCCATGTTAGAGCACTAGGCATCCAGATGATGGTGATATTTTGAGAAGATTTTAGAATTGTGGTTCTTAGCCTTCCAAATGTTGTGATCTTTCAATATAGTTTCTCAAGTTTTTGTGCCCTTGATAATAAAATTATTTTTATTTCTACTTCATAACTGTGAGTTTGCTAGTTTTGAACAATTATATCTATATTTTTGGAGACATTTGTAGCCACAGAGGTCATAATCCACAGGTTGAGAACTACTGTACCATTATAAAGGAACTGGAAGGCTGGGTGACTAGAGGATTTATAGAGCAGTTTCACTTCTGGCTTGCTTTCTGTGTCTTGATGGCAGATACAATGTGACCAGTAGCCTTCTACTCCCTTTACCATGTCCTCCCACCACAGTGGACTGTGTCCCTTCAAACTATAAATCAAAACAAACTATCCTTTTATTTCACTGAGCCTTGTCAGGTACATTGTTGCCAGCAATGAGAAACTGTGTTATGAACCTCCCCTTTCCTCTTAGTCTCTGGCATATTTTTACATTCTGACATACTTCTTAACAGAGCTATTTTCTCGTTTCCCCATTTCTTTGTATGATAATGCTAAATCAGATAATACTACTTTTTGTGAAATTCATCATCTTCAGATAGAATGGCCTTTGAATAACTACTATAAACCCTGCCAAGTCAGGTTATAATGTAAGAGCTGCCACCTTCTCTAGATGAGACTGTTCCCTATTCAAAAGAGAGATGACACTTTCCTCACTTTTATGCTAATTAAAGGCTCCAGAGCTAATATATAATAACCGATAGGGGAAATATAATTCATTTTGCCTTTCAGTTTTATTCCACTCAAGCAGCTTGGTTGAAATGGAAGTCCTCACATGAAGCATTTAAAACTGTAATAGGTCAAGAACATTAAGGACTCTCTCCAAACTCTTCACCCACTTGGCAAAAAAGTAAGACCATTCTGAAGAGAGTCAGAGTACATTATCCCTGCTAATTACATTAGGAAAATGGAAAGAACTGCTAGCACTGTCTGTATCTTGCAAAAAAGAAGAAATGCTCACAAACAAACAATACTCTTTAGAAGTAGAAATATTTTTATTAAGATGAAGACTGTAAATACTAATTTATAAAAGTTGCTACCAAAATGACAGGTGGATGACAACTGTTTACTAAAACTGTAATTTTTTGAAAATGTTTGTTATTGTTTTAAAATTATCCCAGTTTAACCTTGTAATAAGAATTGCATTAAAGGTAAAAATCTGAATTGCATACACTCCACAAAGGTTTATACTTCATTTAAGGTATATAAGTTCATTTTAAGACATTCTGTATGCCTTGAGTATCAACTTGAATATTTAGGTATGAAGAGTATAAAGTTTATAATATACAACTGTATATAACAAGTATAAAATATGAGAAAATACGAAATTTATTAAAATTAATTGAATTAAATTATTGCTAGTTATTATTAATCTAATTAAAATTAGAAAACAGGTTTAGTCAGTGTGATGGCTCAGGAGACCAAGGCACTAGTTACTAAACATGATGACCCAAGTTACATCCCTGGAACTCATATGGTAGAAAGAGATAATGGAGTTTTTACCATGTCCTCTGAATGAGCATAGATACTTAGAATGCATAATATCACAAACAATATGTAAACACACACAAAACAATATGTAAAAGTTATAGTTAAATGAAAATACAACATCTTTAAAGATCAAAAGAGAAGTAAGATTTTACTCAAAGCAAAGAAACAGAATCATAATATAAATCAGATGAGGAGGAATATTATCATCTTACCTATCTCCAGGGTGTGGATAATCAAGATGCTAGAACCAAGGAACCAATATGGGAGATACCTCTTACAGCTTTCAGAAAAACACTGCAAAGCATTTCGCAAGAGTAACATGCTGAAATAGGCACAATTGATTGGGAAATCAGCTGTGGACATGGGAGGGTATAGTGAAACCTGTTGCACAACCACCTGACCCAGTAATAGTTAGCAGTCATTTCTGTGGTCCTTGCATGCTTTGTTTTTCAAAAGAAATTATTATTACATTACATACAGAAGAAAATTTCATGATTTAACAGTTAATTTTGACTCAATCACAGCAGAGCTGGAGATTGGATGTCTTTAATGTCTTCATAATGTTACCTTTAATCTGAGACATGACACAATATATAAAAACAAGATTGGCATTACAGACCTAAGCAAGATCTTAACATACAGTGAACTCTTAAATTATTGCAAAGGTTAAGTGAACATAGGAAACACCCTCAAAGCTTGAAGAAGGACAAGAGAAGGAGAGTCCTCTAGGGCTAGGTTTTCTGGAACAGGACAAGACAGTATCCCCTCAGCTCATGCAGGCCAGAAAGACTTTATGAACATTAAGGCAGAGATGAAAAACAGAGATAGTGCTTAAGAATATACAGATATCTAACAGCAGAGTTGATGCTCATACAAAATACACGCTTCCGAAAGAGTGATAAATGCTGAGAAAGGAAAACAGACAAAAATGATGTGGCTAGACTTATAATTATAATAAAGAAATATATAGTATATTGGTATGAATGTTTGCAGAGAGAACCAAAGACTGTCTTCTGAAGGCAATGAATGCCCTTCGGAAATAATGAAGCATGTCTATGCAATCAGTGTGCAGATTGAAAGCATCCAAATGCCAACTGTTGAGGTTTCCACCATCTTAATATGAACCGTTAACAGACTAATGATGGGTCCAACTTCAGCCATACTCTTTATGTCACAAAATGTAAACATCTTAAGGGTACATTACTAATCCTTCTTCTCATTACATTCTATCTAAACATGGATACATCAAAGAAAGGGAGTAAATGCATATGAAATCAGACCAGTCTCTCTTTCAACAAAGCAGCAGCCATGACCATTACTCCTAGAATAGGTTCCAGACCAAGCAGAAGACAGGGCTTCCTACATTGTAGAGCTGGGGGGAGGTGTGTCTTCTGGCTGTACAGTGTCTCAAATAAGGTAATTCCATTTCATATTCTTGCTTGATTATGCTTGAGTTAGCAATCCTACTAGGGACACATGTCAAGGGTATATCCGTATCACATCGGCTTTGACTCACCATCTCTGTAGGCAAGATCTGGTGATTGAAAGACCAATCACGATAAGTAGCATCTTTTATCATATTGTAAAAGATATTTAATCTTGTTAGGGAATCCAACTTTGGAAAAATACCAAATCACAAAACAAGTATAGTTGTCATTAGGATTCATGATCCCATAATTATTAAAAGCCTACTTGTGAAGCCTAAGACTGTCTGATCAGAATTTATATCAAGTGGGAACCAACCATGGTAGGGCCAAATGTCTGTCTTCCCCCAAATTTCTTATTCTTTTATTCACTAGTGATGCAGTTCTTCTCTGCTACCAGAGACCAGAAAGTCAGGTATTTTGATAAAGAGAAGTGGTTGTGTATGTGCTGTCCTCTGAAGGTACTTTAGAGTCCTGATGTGTCTAAAGACATTTCTTCTTGAGATCACAGCAGGGAAAGGGCTGTTTTTAAGCCAAAAAAAAATTTTCCTGCAGTGAACTCTAAAATGTTGTAGCAAAGAAGTTGAAGTCTTCACCACAAAATAGCTATATCTCTTGATTCATGTTTTGACCTCAAAGTCTTCAAACAGGCAAATTACTACTATTTGTAATAATTAACAACACAAAAACTTATGCATATTTGTGAGGTTCAGTGTGATAATTTGACCCATACATTCTCTGTGTAACGATCCAATCAGAGTAATTAGCATTTTTATGTCTTACAATATTTAGAGAGTTCCAATTCTTCAGATTCCTAAAAGCTATATAATAAGCTGTCTGAAGCTGTAGTTGCCACACTATTCTAGAAAACACTAGAACTCTCTGCTCCTATTTGATTAAGGACTCATTATTCACTACTAACCCAACTCCTCAGTTACCACTATGCTAACCTGTGTTTAGAGAGCACTTATCTTACCTTCCTTGTGGGAATAAGACAATGTAACATCTGTTTTTCTATGCCTAGCTTATTTATCTTTTTTTTAAAAAAATTCTATATTCTTTGTTTACATTCTGAATGCTTTCCCCTTTCCCAATTCCCCCCTCCCCATCAGTCTCATAAGACCTCTTCCCTCTGCCCAAAAGTGAAGTCTTCCAGTTCAATATATGTTGCTACAATGTGCAAGATTCCTATTTCTTTATGAATTATATGTATGCATTGAAAATGTTATAATGTATATAATATATGCTGGTTACTCTCATCTTTCTCTTACTCTTGATCCATGAACCACCCTCTTTCCTACAATGATGTTAATAGATGGAAAATATTCTATTATGTATATATACACAGATGTCACATTTTCTTCAACCATTCTCCCACATGTAGACACCTTGGTTGACTCCATGGTGCCCACACTTCCTTAAATATGGAAGTTCCTGTTTCCATTTCTTAGGACTTGGGATGATGGCAAAACAGACTCATCCAGGAAAAGAGTCTCAGTGATGGGTTTCCTAGATCAGATTGATATATGGGTATGTTTGTGGGAATTGTTGTGATATATTAATTGAGAGAGGGAGACTCAGATCATTGTGGGTGGCACAATTTCCTAGGCAAGGGATTCTAGGTAGTATCAGAGAAATTGTAAGCTGCTCTGTCACAGTATTTTGTTCCAGAAACAAAATACTCACTAACGGAATGCTGAATCACACGAGTGTGAGCCTCTGACTGTTAACTCATTTAGACGTATTCAAGAAGGCACGTTGATACCCATGCTTGTAGCATACAGTGTTATTTATCTCCTTCCCAACTAGAAAATTCCTATTTATTCTTTCAGGCCTGCTCATGTGTTACCAATTCTCTGTAGCTCAAACTACATTCCTTTAGATCAGCTATGACAATAAAAATGAAATATCTGACTATAACATGAAATCGTGAACTAAATATACTGTTCCTCTCTTAAGACATATATATAAGATCACCATATCAATAAATTTAAGGATATAAAACATAATATGTAAAATTGTTACAATCCTTTTAAATATTTTAGATATTAAAATTTTTAATCATTGATTTACTATGTAACTAACATGAGATATTTTAATGTAAAGTCCTTAAAATTAGTTGGTTAACATTTTAAAATTTAAAACCATAGCCAGCATTCATACCCAATAAAATATTCATGTCAAACTTACTAAATGCTTAGTAGTTATGATGAACTAGAATTAAAATTAACAAACACAGAATGGTTGGCAGGTGCATCTAATCTGTATTCAGTAGATAAAATATTTTGCGAGAAAGAGTTCAGTTTAAAGTCCTCAGAGTAAAAGCAAAAGAAATATGAGTTCCTGTTCTTCAGAGGACCAGAGCAGGTGAGATTTGAGAGGGAAAGCTTGTTTGTGTGAATGCAATATTATAAAATGGTAATAATGATCAGAGAGACACTAAAAGATTTCCCCCTCCTAAACTGATTACAATTACTTTACACTAAGTTTAAAACCCCCCAAAATCACCATTTATTATCTACCATGCTTCTGATAGCAAGTAATAAATAGTGTTTGAGTCACTCTTATCTCCTTTTCCAGCCATATGTTTGCTCCTTGGGTAGGCAAGGTTTCAAGACAGATGTGACGATTAGAACTCACTCACCTATCATATGCCACAGAAAATAGCCTCTCTGCTAGATTGCCAAATGTATCATTGTCTCCCATAGAGCTCTAGCAAACTCCCACAGTTCCGTTCTCTGATGTAGATTTTAGGTGTCCAGACATAAGTGTCCTAAGTCTATGTCCCTGCTTTTATTTTGAAAGTGAGTGGATTGTTTGTGTAGAGGTACCTGCAATATTCTTGAACAGGGGTCACAGACCTATATTTTAACTGTGTATGATGGGGTTATGCCTGGGCAAATTTGAAGAGAGGAAAGAAAGGATTGGATCTTTGGAATTAACCAACTAGCAATACAGCTGATAGCCAAAACATATAACTTGGTGGAGAAAATGCTTTCCTTACAAGCTTGAGAACTCATGTTCCCTTGGTAGCAATGTAAAACACTGCAACAACAGTATGAAAGTATAAAGCTAGTGCTGCTTAGCCAGAGGCAGATGGGTCTCTGAGGTTTATTGGCTAGTTGCCATAGCCTACGTGGAGAACCTTAGGTTCAGCTAGAGACTATTCTATAAAACAAGATGAATAGGATGGAATGCAGAATGACAGGACTTTGACATGTGGCCTTTACACACATGCACATATATATGCAAATAAACAAGCATGTGTGCATGTACACACACACACACACACACACACACACATACCGCACACACATTTCAGGTGAGTCTACGATATAAATTTATGTGCACAGGCAAACAAGACCTAAAGTAGTGAAGGAAAATAACAAGCACTGATTTCTAACTCATATCCAACAGGAATCCTCTCATGTTCCCTAAGTGCTACATTCTTACAGAACTGCAGAGGCAGCCTAAAGAACCACAGATTTGCTGTATGCAAAAGGGGCTCTTCAGAGGATTAAATCAAGAACAAGTGGCAGAAGAAGTTAACAAAGGACCTAGCAAGAACCTAGGAGACCTGGAGTCCTTCATTCCCACCTTCTTTTCTGCTTTAATGTAAGGGACAATACATTGGTTCTTCATGCTCAATTTCTCTACTCCTGTAAATCTCTCTACTCCTGTAGCATGTATCAGTAAACGTTTCTTTATAAACTTTCTGGCAAGAAGAGAAAA
The DNA here is from genome assembly GCF_947179515.1 of Apodemus sylvaticus. NCBI lineage: Eukaryota > Metazoa > Chordata > Mammalia > Rodentia > Muridae > Apodemus > Apodemus sylvaticus. The sequence continues at coordinate 107,793,375 of NC_067473.1, forward strand.
ATACTGCATGTCCCATAGACTGTGTGACTTCTGCCAAGATTACTTCAATGCTGTCTTGAAAATCCAAATTAAATACATGCTTAAATACATACATACATACATTCATACCTCCAAGTGTCAGGCATAGCCTGAACTGATGAAACCCATAAACAGTTACATAGTAATAGCAGAAAAGTATATATATGACTGTATTATGATACAACTTTAACTGTGGGGATTAAGGACATGGTTCTATGAGTAAAGACCTTGCACATTAAAGGGAAGGCCTGGGTTAAGAGCTTCAGCATACATGTAAATGTTGGGAAGACTTAGCATTCTGCTTACAATCCCTATGTTCAGTACTCAGAGAAGGGATCCTTAGAGAAATGGTAACAATATTAGACAAATCATCAAGTTCTGGTTTCAAATGCTAGAGCTTTCTTTAGTCTATAATGGGAAGAGAGATTTATCAAGATACCTGATGCCAATTTTTGTCTTCCACATAGGTGTATACAAATATCTGTATATACTCAAACATTTGTGTCCATACATACATGAACATTTTGCCCAACACATGCACACAACTTAGCCTATTGATATTAATACTGGAATCATCTAATTTTTGTTTAGCACAAACTAGAGGAATTATTTTGGTTGTTAACTTGACTATATATGAATTCAGTTAAACCCCAAACAGCCAGATATGTTTTTAAGAAATTTTCTCAGTCAGATTATTTGTGATAGAAAAACCTGCCCTAAACCTGGTCCACAATTTCTGGTGGCAGCCCACATAAAAGGACATGGAAGAAGGAAGCCTTTGTGTTTTACCTGCTTTCCCAGACTCTTGATAATAATTTCACCAATCCTGTTGCTGGGGCATTATTTTGCTTAGCATTAGAACTAACTTCTTTGGGATTCCAACATAGACTAAAAATCAGTAGGTCTTTAGGAATCCTCTAGAACTCCAGTGCCAGATTCAGAATGCTGAAACTTGCACCCTCATGGACTGAACAAATACTACATTTTCTCAGCCCTTCTGTCATGAGACAGCTATTGTTCAACTGCCTGGACCACATCCTATAAGCTACATTCTATATATTAATATATCATGGATTCATTTTCTACATTATGACATTATCCCCATGTGGCCACAAAACACCCACGTTAGATGACTATTCAGAAAGACTTACTAAAGGGTGCTAAATGACAGGGTGCTTCCTTTGCATGTAAGCTGGTGCCCTTGCTCTGTTGCTTCAATGGCCTGGTCAAATGATATCAACAAGGCAATGACACTCAGGATGAATTAGGGACGACTTATGTCCTTATGTTCTACCATGGCGACTTGCAAGCCTTCCAGCTTTGTGCTCATAGTGTGTGTGTGTGTGTGTGTGTGTGTGTGTGTGTGTGTGTGTGTGTGTGTTTGAAAATTCAGTCCTTCTATGTTTCTGTCCATTTTGTGAAGGACCAATAGAAATCCTATGTCTATAGTATCCCTGGTCTGGGGAAGGAAAATATTCACTGTGGGTATCAGACAAAGCAATAAAGATGGCCAGATCAATATAACTGAACAATCTGAAGATCGTGTCTTTTTTTTAATCTTTTTTTAATCTCTTTGTAATCTTTCTGTGCCAACTGTCTTTCTTCTTGACTGAATAGAATAATTTCACATCAAAAGTGCTATTAAACAAACCCTATGGCTCATTAGACCAAAGGAAAGAATAGTGAAATTCCTATTGCTAAAACGTTTAAATAAATTTCATGATGGGGCATGCATTACCTAAAACACTATGATAATTATTGCATGGAAATGTAACATTCATAACCAGACATTCTGAAATTCTTACAAGCAAGATTAGGTAATTGCTACCATTGCAAATGGATATAAATTGGTGACTGATTACATTTGAATAATGTAATATGCCTAGGTCCTCAGCAAAGGTTTCTACCATACAATGCAACCAAAAATGCCCCATTTCCTATAATGTGTACAATCTTATCTTCCTTGTCATCTGTCCTATGATCAAATATGTCTGTTTGTGTGTATATATATATATATATATATATATATATATATATATATACATATATAATATGTATTATGTACATGTGATGACATTTCTATTCATATATTCAAATATATATGTTCCTATGTACATAAATACACATATTATATATATATATATGTATGCATGTATAAGCTTCTGTATTACATGGATAATATAATACAGTAACTTCCTATCATTTTTCTTAAGCATAAGACTGTTTTAGGTAATTTAAAGATATTTTAAAGATCTCAGACATTCCCTATAAAATATAAATCATCAGGGTACTTTTTAATATTCAAAAAAGGCCTGATGAACAAAATATTTTTAAAAACACTCTCCTCACTTGTTTTTATATCACATTTTATTTATTTTCTGTGTATGTGACTATGTGTGTCTATGCACGGATATGCTCAATGACATGCATGTGGAAGTCAGAGGATGACTATGCTGATTAGTGTCCCCTTCCAATACTTGGACTTGAAGCATCAAACTCAGATCGGCACGCTTGACAAATGGTGGTTTTTTTTTATGGTTGATTAGAAATTATGCCTACATAGAAACATCCCACTTTTTAATGCTCAACTATGCATATGTAGAGATATTTGTATAAGTATTTCATCTTTAAAAATAGGCTTACATGTTCATGACAATAAGCTATTATCTATTAAAACCCTAGTGTATGCTACCATAGCTATCAAATTGTCTATTATGAACTTCATTTCTTTGATGTGTTTTTATTGTCTTTTAAGGACCATAAATAGAAAAGTAATGTAACTTCTAGTTACTAGTGGAAATCGAAGGTGATCCCTACTTCTCCTCACTAGCGTTCTACAGTATACAGTTTTTCTACTTTGATGTATAATTTGTTGCATTGTTTAGTAAGCAAGGCTTTAGAACCACATTGTCACCACTTGTAATGACTGCATCGTTTTATGTTCTACTGATTTGTAGATGTTCTAAACCAAAATTTGAGTTGCTAAATCAAAACCTAGTCTTCTAAGTAAGCCAAAAGAATATATCAAGTTAAAAAGTTCCTATTCACTACTGAATTTAGTTACAGCAAGAGAAAGGTAGAATCAGAGGCTTCTTACTGGCCATTGATAAATTCAGCAAATGGATCAGACCAGTTGACAGCTGCTTTTTGTCACTGCACTGACAAAGCACATACTACCAAGGAAGCTACTTTAGACTGTCAGATCTTAGCTCCCTGACTCCAATATGGGAATCATATTTCTCAGGGACAAACTATAGGATGAGCTTCATTTATCTCAAAATGACATACATCACACACACACAAACACACACACACACACACAAACACACACACACACATACCATTTTTGTATTCAATTCTGCTGTTTCCTCCATCATTCAAAAAGAGAAGTATATACAAAGTAAAAAGTACATTATTTTTCTACTGTTCTAGGAAGAGCAGCTTCCAAGCCTTACCTAAGTGAGAGCCACACCTCTGTCCAAAGTAATTATGGAGCATGCCATGGTTGTCTCTGGAGGGACCCTGCCAGAGCTTTACACATACAGAGGCAGATGCTAGCAGCCAACCATTTGTCTGGGCGTGGAGTCCTCAATGGAGGAACTGGAGCATGGTCCAGAGGAACTGAAGGGGTTTACAGTCCCATGGGAAGAACAATTATGTCAGCCACCCAGACACCCCAGGACTCCCAAGGACTAAACCAAGGGGGTATACATGGTTGCAGCCAAAAATATGGCAGAGGAATGCCTTGTCGGGCATCAATGGGAGGAGTGGTCCTTGTTCAGGGGAAGGCTCAATAGATGCCCCAACAAAGGGAAATCGAGGGGGGGACTTATACCTGGAAGCAAGGTGTGGGAAGATAGTTGTGGGGGGGTTCTTGGGGAGGGGGAAAACTGGGAAAGGTTTTACCATTTGAAATGTAAATGAAGATTATATTCAATTAAAAAAACTGTAAAAAAATTAAAAAATATTATATTATATCATGGTAATAGTAAAGTTTCCTCTACTAGGTCAAAATACACCCTGAAATGTACTTCTTATTTTGAGTTCTAAACTTAGTACAACACTCAGGGTGACAAATAAGGGAAGAACATAGTAATTCAAGTTCAATTTCCTTATCTTTACATCCCTATATTATTACTGTTCACTTCTGGTATACTGTTTAATGTTGGACTACAGAAAACTACAAGTTTTACAGCCAGTTGATGCATCCTAAGAAGGTGTGAACAATCCTAAATCATCAAGGACTACATGGATTACTTTCACAGTGTTGTACAGAATCACCATGACCAAGACAACTTACAGAAGAGTTTATTCAGGCTCACAGTTCCAGAGGGATAAGCATCTATTTTGTTGCATATGCATGGCAGCAAAAGGCAGGCAGAGCAGCATGAGTAGGAACCTGAGCGTTGATATCCTTAAATATAAGCATGAAACAGAACGACTGAGCTGGACGTGGCATGAGGTTTTAAACACTCAAAACCTCTGTCTAGTGCCATACTTCCTCCAGCAAGTCTTACATCTTCTCAACCATCATCATCAACTTGGATCAAGTGTTTAAATACCTGGATTTATGGGAGTCTTCTCATGCCAATCACCATAAGGCCTTAACATGAGTTTCGAAACAAACATAATCCAAACATAATCCAAATCAGTAAAACTGAGATATCCAAAGTTCCATAAACAAAATAGTATTTAAATGTAAAATGTGCTCACTTGAAGCTTATAAATACACACAAACACATGTACCAATGTGACTATAATTCAATTAAAATCATAGCATTAACTATGAAAATTCACAGGGAAGGACAATTTCTAGGCAATATTTGTTCTCAGAGTAGTACCGTTTTAATTAACACCACACCTATTACTGAAAGCAGGTCAAATTTAGTTTTATCAGTTTTCAGATCTCTACACTAAGCCTCCCTATTCCTGATACCTATTTCAACTCCCAGGGTATGCTAAAGTTCTGAAGAAAGTTAGCTGTTGAGTATTAGTAAAAATGTTATGTCCTGTCCAGTTCATAACTTTGTATAACAGTACAGAGAGAACTTATTTTTTGAACAGTATGCCATTGAGGAATGAAAGAACCTCTTCCAGGAATTATAGCAATGGTTCAGTAGTGACAGTTTTAAATACATGTGAAGAAGTGAAGAAATGCTTGCTAATGATGACATGCCTGGCCCATGTGGCTTCTGGGAACGCTAAAGCCAATGGAGGAGCCTGGCAATGTGAGACAACTGAAAGATCACTCAGGCTTTCTTAGCAACATATTTGCAAAGACAGCTCAGAGACATAATTTTTAGTTGCATGTATCAGCTCCATAGTCAGAAAGCTGCAAGACAGGAAACTTGACGGGTTGTTTTGACAGCCTCAGAACTCCAGGGAGCTTCAGGAAGAACATGTGGGAGGACAATACTCAAGAAATGTAGGAGCACCACAGATTCACTTAGTACTTGGACTTTTAAGTGCCAATGCCAGTTTGGAGACTATACAAAGCGTTGCAGTACCAGGCATTTCATAACTGTAAAAAATGATTTTCACACTTAACATTTGAGTGATACTAAGATTAGAGTTCACATGAAATTTGCTAACTGATAATCATCTTAGTGTATTATTAGTATGCATAGCCCATAATCTAAAAAGAATAACAGTTTAACATATTAAGCACATAACCTTGAGCAAACCAATTCACCTTGACACCAAAATTCTTTATTTATAAAAATGTGGTTTTAGACTCAAAAAACTCAGATCTCTCTAATTTTAAAATCTATGATCTTTTTGATGAAATGACATATGCGGTAGTAATTAAAATTTCTTGAGTGTCTTACTGCTGTGAGGAAATCTGAGCTTCCTTACACACTGCCAGTTTTATTCAGTTCACATGCCAAAATGAAGGTATAGAACAAATAACTTTGACAAAACATGATAATGATTTAGATTCGATTCCAGGATTATCTTAAATGATACAGTCTAGAGCTGCATATAGTAAAGTGTATTCAAGATAAAATGAGTACTTGTGGATGAATATAAATGAATCCATGACCTTCAGAACATAATAGAATGTAGATTAGCAGTTGTTAAAATTCTGAGTGTGCTTAATACTTTAGTTGTGATTTAAAAAAAGACAATGTAAAAAGACCACATTTTTTTTCTTTGACAAAATTACTAAAATTAAGTAAGGCCTGGCTTTATAAGGCCCCAGAGATTCAGCTAAATGATGCTTCTGCTGCCCACTGTGAAGTGGGTTGTTTTCTGTTAACAGCAACAGGTGCCTTATGTTTTTGTTGCTTGAGTTTGTCCTAATTCAGTACAGAACTCAGCTTACCACAAATAAGAGCATGTCTCTTTCTTGAGTCCTCTCCATTGGTAATTCAGTTCTTAAAGACAGAAGAAATCAATGATGGCCATTTGTTCTCTGCTCTCTATTCAATTTTATCCTCCAGTGAGCACGTGATAGAATTGAGAGCAGTAACAGATTTAGATGCATACAGAAGAAAAAAAGAGAATCTTCTTCAAAAGTCATGACTAGCATATGATACCTCTGTAGCCCATCACCCTGGCAAAAGAGTAACAAAACAAGCTTCCAGTCTGATTATTTGTTACTTCTGGGGATGCAAAACACGTAAGCACCTCATGGAGAGCAAAAGACAGCTAATTTTGATTTATATATAGTGAACAAGGTCTGTGAATATGGGTTTAGGCTGCCCACAATGGTATGTGCCAAACTGGGAGTGGCTCCAACAACATTCTACCGTCACAAAAAAAATCATAAATCAAGACAATTTCCAAAGACACAGTAGGGAGCCTCTGGTAAATGGGGAAATCTTTGCCACCACTGTAGCCTATTAATATTTTACACAGGTCCTCCTTGATGGTAAAAATAAAGTTAGATATGATATAGAAGTGAGAGTGAGTGGCTCATAAGAAGATTAAAACTAATTCAAAATAGTTTAGACTCAGCATCTGCAACACTCCAAATATAGTAGTCATAATGTTTTTACCAGCCAATTTAACATTGCAGAATACTCGATATAGGCATTTCTACTCACACGTGCACATAGAAAAACACATACAGATGACACACACATGCTCATGGACATAAGCATACACACACACACACACACACACACACACACACACAAACACACACACCACAATCAGGAACCTCAGTTAATACGTCCTTTTATTCCCGGTTCACACATGAAATAATTTTCCAGTGAAAATGAACAAAAATGAGACCTAAATACAATGGAAGCTATTCAGTGAAATGCTAATAGCTGACCAAGAAAAGAGCCTGACATTTCTTATCCTGACTCAGTTAAAAGCAAGTCATTCCGAAATTGTGTATTGTTTAACATTTCTGAAGATTAATAGAGGAGACATGATTACAATCATAATGCCTCCCAGGCAAGCAAGGTCAGAAAAATCAAATGACTGAATGTTCCCTTTCCCAGTGTGTGGTTAAACAATTTATTTTGCCATTTTGAACTTTACTTAGCTTAAATAAATACTATGAATAGATTTCCAAGCTTATGGGTATTTAATGTCTTTCTAAAAATTGGCAGTTTTTTTCACTTAACAATTCTAACTTAGGTGAGACAACCTGACAGTCATGTGACAGAGCCCAAGCTTATGACTGTGAGGTTGTCTAGTTGGCCAGAGGTGCTTGCCTAGATTTTAAAGCAAGATTCTCTGAAATTAACTATTGTTAGGATATTTGCATATGTGTCTACAAATTTTGAGTTGCAATGCTTGAAAAAAATTTTCCTCTTTTTCCAAGATGACTTAAGATCCTATTTTCCATATTCCACATTTTCATATCACATTCAATTCTCTATTCAATTCTAGTTTTGCCACATTTACTTCAAGCTGGCTGGAGCACCTTACAGCTTGTGTAATTAAATTCTGGGGAAAACGAAAATGATGAGACCATGTATGCATTCCACATCACTGCTCTACCCCTTGTGCATCTGCTAATGTTTTACTGTCTCCCTTCTCCTTTACTGCTCTGAGAGAGACTCTGAGTTCCTGCCTGCACCTGGGAGAAAACTTTCCTTTCTCACATATCTCCATCCAAAGCCTTAATTTCATCTAGGTACTGGCCAATCTTAAAATTCCTAAATATGTCTTTTCTCTTCTGAATGCAAAACTATGAATTCAACTACTTTGCCACAGAATCTGAAAGTTAATTAGGTAGGAAAAACACTAATTAATTGGTCTGTGAGAGCACAAAAACTGCAAAAGCTGTGAGATTTTTTTTTCAGATAGACACAAATATCGACTGTCAAATTCTTGTATAATGTTGAAGACTTATAAATGTTATAAAACATCCTAATGGAAAGTCTCCCAGCAACTATGAAAAATAATTAATAACTTTCTAGCTCAACTAATTTCTAATATCCATTAGCCTCTGAAGGCACCTTCTTCACATTTTAGATTCCATTTTTTCATTATGAAAAATTTGTATTAAAGCTGATGGCATAGTGTTCTAATGTTATCTCTGCTGTTGTGATGAACACCTTTCCCACAAACAACTTTTCTAAAGAAAGGTCTTAATTGCATCAGTGGAAGAAGTCAAGGCAGGAACTTGTAAGGCAGGACCACTTACTTACTATTGCACATAGCATTATGTTTTAATAAGGCGCTCACTTCACAACCAAGGGAGGGTGGCAGAAATGACAGAGGAAATTGTTTGATGGACAGTAGGCAGGCTTATGCTATGCAGCTCCCATACAATTCTGAGCTACCTATTTAGGAAATGGTACCACCAATAGTTGGGCCCTCCTAAACCAATTAACAGTGAAGACAACTCCCCCAAAACATGCCAACAGGGCAACCTGTTCTTGGCAATTTCTCATTTGATATTTACTTTCCAGATAATTTTAGGATGGATCAAGTTGAAAGTTAATGCTAACTATGGCATAAGGATTTATAGCTACCCAACATTTGATGTCAAACTATTTGTACCATTATAATTAAGACTATTTGCTATGCCTTGTCAGGCATCAGTGAGAGAAGAGGTCCTTGGTCCTATAAAGACTCGATAGATGTCTCAGCATGGAAAAATCAAGGGGAGGTTGTTAGGAGTGGGTTGGGTGGAGGGGCATATTCTTGGAAGCAGGGGGTGGGAGAATGGGTTGGAGGGTTTTTGGGGAGGGGGGACTGGAAAAGGGTATAACATTTAAAATGTAAATCAAGAATATATTTAATAAAAAAGACATATTTGCTAAATAGCACCTAATTTTGCTTTTAGCATATTCTGAATTTATCTTTTGCTTGAAGTAAGATATATTGTTATGATTATCTTAACATTATTTACATTGTCAATATATTGATATATATCAAACATATCAAAAATTGCTATAATTTCTACATAATGGATTGAATGGTAATCTTTATGGTTTCACTAAGACAATATGAGAAGGAGGGATAATAACACAACATCGCAGACTATGACTGAATAAAAACAAATAAAACATGAAGAATGCCTCCAGGATTTCTTTCATTTTAAGTCTGCTGCTGCCAAATTTTACAGTTTTATTTACATGGAAATACCTTTATCACAAAGATGTTTTAGAATAACATTGTGTGAGTAAAGACAATGGCGAACAACAATTAGTTTCTTTATCACTCTGATTTATTTAATTACTTAAATTTTGCCTTCATTTTTCTAAAAAGTAAGTTACTTGGAAATTTTGACCAATTAAATAGAATAGGAGTAGTGAGTAATCAAAATACAATGTATGCCTCTTTGAAATTCTCAAAATTAAAACATATGCATTCTTTCTCCTTCCCACAATCCTACCCAGCTCTCTGTCTACCTTCATGTGTGTTCTATCTCTCTTTTTCTCTCTTTCTGTCTCTCTGTCTTTGTCTCTCTCATACACACACACACACAAACACAAAATTAAATGAAAAACAACAAAATAACCCTACGTACAAAACAATCCATATTCTTCCTTAAAGCATGTATATATATATATATATATATATATATATATATGTTAGTGAAATATAAAATGATGTATACATATGCATATATATTTGGAAGTTAGTAGATTGCATGCAATATAATGCTTTAGGTTGGGAATTTATCTTAGTTGATGAAGAACATATATAGCCTGCAAGATATTTCACTTGGTTCAATATCTAAAATAAAACAAATGATTATAGTGTTGCCCACTGATGACTGCACTATTTATATATAAATATAAATATATATAATATATATTTATAAATTTTGATTCTCTGGCCTTTATATCCAGAGAATATTCTCTGGATATAAAGGCCAGAGAATCAAAATTTCAATATCATCATAAGATGGAAAGGCAGAGGTTCAATCCCATCCTAAATGAAAGAGCAGAAGTTTAATGTCATCCTAAAATGGAGAATCAAAAGTCCAATGTCACAGGAAGATGGAGGAGGAAAGGTTTAATGCCATCCTAAGATGGAAAATCATAAATCTAATGCTATTCTTTCCAACTTATTGAATTCCAGACCAGCTTGGGCTATTGAAGAGCCTGTCTAAGGAATTAATAATCATCTTTGAGATATTGAACTGTGAACACAAGTTTTGTTTTGTTTTAACCTGTGATCCTGTAAGTTTTACTTTGAAATACCTCCATGCAGGTATTTCGCAGTGCATGACACTCTTGAATTTGTGGCTTAATATTTTTCTTAATTTTTACAGATTTATTTAAAATTTAAGTATTTACTTTCCCTATATAATTTCCTATTCTTCTTCAGAGACTTAAAGAATAAATGGTACAAATGATAGCTCTTTGGTAAAAAATAAAAAATTAGGATAATGAAAACTCCTAGGAATCTGAGTGAATGATCCTAGCTAAGAAGACTAGCAACAGAGCACATGGAGCACGGACCAGCTGACTCCAATGGAGGGACTGGGGCACCAACCCAAGCACAGAACCTTAGACCCATAATTTATCCTGTCTACAAGATACGCGTGGGTAAAGATGGAATGAAATTTGAGGGAAGGATTGATTAATGATTAGCCTAGTTTGAGACCCACGCCATGAGTGTGAGCACATCCCTGACACTATTGATGATACTATGTTATATTGGAGACAGGAGCCTAGCAGAACTGTCATCAGAGAGACTTCACCTAGCAACTGATGGAACCTGATGTAGAGACCCACAGCCAAACATTGAGTATAACATGGAGATCCTGTGGAAGAAGGGAAGGAAGTCTTGAGGTAGCCAAGGGGGGTCAAGGATGTCAAAAGAAAACCTTAGAATCAATTATCCAGGGCCTGTAGGGACTGATAGCGACTGAACTGACAGCAGAGAACATGCATGGGGTGGCCTAAGCCCTCTGCACAGATGCAATTGTTGTGCAGCAGGGTCCTCTTGTGGGACCCCTAACAACAGGAGCAGGGATTTTCTCTGACACTGATCTGCGATTGGATTATTTTCCCCTAACTGGATTGCTTTGCCTAGTCCCACTCTGGCTTGATAAGCTAACGCTGGTTGATACCCATGTTAGGTCTCCCTTTTCTTAAGGGTAAGGGGAGAAAGGGTAGGTGTGGGGAGGGGGTCAGATGAAGGGACTGAAAGGAGAGGAGGGAGGGAAATCTCCAATGGGGATGTAATGTAAATAAATAACAATTTATTTTTTAAAAAGGAGAGAAAAAGAAAGCATGGAAAGGAAAATAGAATAATGTAGACTCAGATCTGGGGAACGTCAGTCTGGGAGCGTTAGCCAGTGAACATAAAAATAAACTCTACCCAGGTGAGTAAGCCCAGGAGCCAATAATTACATCTTTTACTTTCTTGCAGCTGCTTGATACTGTACTTACATGACAATTTTAACTCAAATTCTGTTTTCCATATTTATATGCCTTAGAGACTAATTTGCCCCCAAAGAAATTAAACAGGAACAATAAATACTTCAGTGAGTATGATTTTGGAAAGCTCAGTTTGTACTTAATAGGGCAAACTACCACGGGGTATTTGAAGCCAGCCAGGACATATCTTCACAGATGATTTTAAGTGCTTTTAGGATACTTTTAGGGTGTGTTACATTAATTTTTCTCAAGGAAGCTGTATTCAACTATGATTTGATTTCATACTGCTTAACTAAGGAGTGATATAAGCTGAATAAAGTGATGGGAGCATTTCTTCATGGGGTCAATGCAATCTTCATTCTTCACCTTTACTAATGGAATGCTTTTTTTTTTTTTTTTTTTGGTTTTTTGGATTTGGTTTTTTCAAGACAGTGTTTCTCTGTATAGCTCTGGCTGTCCTGGAACTCACTCTGTAAACCAGGTTGGCCTCAAACTCAGAAATCCTCCTGCCTCTGCCTCCCAGAGTACTGGGATTACAGGCATGCGCCACCACTGCCCGGCTGGAATGCTTTTCCAGGTATTTTCCTATGTGATTTTAGCACCCATCAGATCTCTCTTATGTAGACTCTGATCAAATCAGTAAATTTTTTTGTTTATATAATCTTTTTTAGAACTGTGAAATTTACAAAATCAAGAGGAATATCTTTCAACTTGGGGAAGTCACATTGTCAAGAATACACTAGAAATTGTGGGGATTTAATGGAGTTTGAAAGAAAATACCCAGCATCTCCTTGTCTTTAAGTCTTAGACATCAATGTGAGTCACTTTAAATTTTATGTCATCTGTAGTGTGACTGTTTGCTTAACAGAAACTTTTACCTTTGGCAAGTTACCCATGTCTCTCATGCTGTCAATCAATCTGTTTTCAATATCGATAAACTACTTTATTGTCATTGTTGAGTGGTGGCATATTACTCCTAGTCTAAGTATAGCCTACCTTAGGCAATGAGACTATATAGTATGTTAAAAATTCAGGTGTAAATCACTTCATAAAGAATTACAGCTAGAACATCTAAAGTAAGCTAAAATAAAATATAATATAAATCCTTAAGTTTTTCCTGTCTCTTCCCTATGGCTCCAGGAATAGACATCTTAGCTCTAACTCAGGATGAAACTGAAATCCTGAGCAAAATAAACCCATTGCCATAACCGATACTCTTAAGTAGATTCTTCTCACCTACAGAACCAAGTCCATCCCTGAAGAACTGAAAAAGGCATACATGATGTCCCTCAAGCTTAACTCTTAAAACTGCCTTTGGAGTCAGGACCTGAGCAGTAATGTACCAACCCACAAAACTAAGTTTCTAGATACTTAAACTGGCCATTTTCATTGGCATTTTATCATTGTTGCATTTTAGGGTTCATTTGCCCTCCAAACGTGACCTATCTGGAGAGCGACTGACTTCACTCTCCATATGCCCACCTATGTGTAAAACCTCCTATGTGTCCCTGCAGTAGTAGGAACTCTGTGCATTTTGTACCGTAATCAGTATTCGGAGCATCCCCTGATTGTTCAGTACTTGGCTCCTTTCCTCCTACCATGTTTTCAAAGCTGCTTCTGAAATGATCTGTTGGCATTTCAGTAGTCTCCCCTTGCTTGCAATTTGCTTGTGCCCCCTGTATTTCTTGCCTAATTCCTACTTACTTTTCTACACCTTTCTGTAGGAAATGCTAACTGCTCTTTTGTGTGTGTTTCTTCCTATCTTGTTTCACAACCATGGTTTAGCTGTTTATGTCTCTGCCCAACACAAGGTATACTTCCTGCTTTCCTTTTAAGTATCATCTTGGGGATAAACAGACCCCATCCGCACAACTTGTTTTATGATCATAAGTTGGTAGATAAGTGAAAGAGTTAAGTAATCTTAAATTATGAACTCATAATTTCCCATCTAATATCAAAATTTCCCTAAAACTCTCGTGCTAAGGAAAAGTGTCATAGAAGAGTAAGTTAACATTAATAATTATATTTAATTGCAGCCTATCAGGTCTAATATCAAGGTTCCTGTGTTTATGCATCCTGTGCGACACAGCCTAAGAAACATACCAATCTCAGGCTGAAAGTTATGGAGGAAAGCAATGTGGTTTGGAGGAGCCACGCACATTCTCCTCTGTCAGCATTAATTTCGTCCCCTGGCTCTGGAGAAATTGAGTGCTGAAAGGTTAAGTAAAAGATCAGCTCAGATGGGAGAATGGGAACAGAGCATTCGGAGCTATCAGCAACAAACCCTTAATTTTCTACTAACAGAAAGAAAGAGAATTATGGGACTGTGGACTGTGGGCAATATTCCCTCATATCTAAAACAGTTATTTTATCTGCCAGAGTTATCAATATTATTATCTTTCAGTTTGCTTTTCAAAGTATTCAAAGTAGTAAACAGTCAGACTGATAACATTTTCCTCATAAATAATCTTAAGAGTCTCAAACAAAAGATGTTATGTCATGTCAAAACCCTCAGTTGACCTTAACTATATTATTGTTCAAATCTCTTTAATAAATTAGGATAAGACAGTGATATCCATATTCCCTACTCCTGTTAAATCTGGTACTTAAAGTCTTGACTAAGGAAGTAAGACAAGTGAAAGAGATAAAGAGGATACAGGTAAGAAAGAAAGAAATCAAAGGATAGTAGATATGTGGATATTATGATTTTATACAAATCATACCATGTGTTATGTATAGATATTATTTTTACACATAAAGGACCCTAAAGACTCCATGGTAAAACTTGTACAGCTGATAAACATATTCAACAAAGTAGTAGATTAGAAAATTAGTACAAAAAAGGTGGGGAGCTCCTTACATACAAACAATGTCAAAAAACACACAGGGAATGACTCTTTACACAGCGAGGTATGAACTTTTTAAAGTAATTTCAATTGAAAGCGATATGGGCAGAAATGTCTTTAGGATTGCTTTCTAGAAACAATACCAGTCATGACGTCCTCAAATCTGTCTAAAAGCAATACATAAGATCCCCACTCTCAGGGCAGGCATGCATTATTACCATTCACTACTATATAATTATTATAAAAATAAACTTGTTTTTCTTTCAAGTTGCAAGTCACAAATTGTTAGTTGGTTGCACTATCCACTTAATAATTTGATATCAGACTTTACTTTGAATATTATATCATATAATTTATATAAGAACAGAAAGGAGCAGAAGGAGCAGGACATATTAGAAAGATAGCACAGAAGTTGAGTGTGCTGATATCTGCCTCTCATTTACCATGTTCAAGGCCAGTCTTGGAGGTTATGTAGTGCATTCCAGGATACCCTGAAGTATATAACCAGACCAAGGCCAGCTTGAGCTGCCCTGTGAAACCCTGTCGTGAACTAACAAACATGACAGAGGGATGGCAGAAGAACTGGAGACAGAAACAAAGGATGGAGAAAAGAAGAAAGGAAAATCTAGAGAGGAAGTGAAGAAAGCAAGAGCTGGAACTGCATTAAATACACACAACTAATGCCTTAAGAGCATTTGTCTTGATTGCATACAACTAAGCGTAGATCCATCAAGAAAATTTAGGGACTTTGTTATTCCAAGTAGTTCTAATTTGAAATGCTCAGTTTCAGACTCAGTCATTTCTGTACACTTATTTTCCTATCAACCTGACTGTAAGCCCTCTCACTCCAACCTGCCCAGTTTTGAGTGCTGCCTGGATTGCTAACCAGTACATTCAGATTGTTCTGAATTCATCAATCTGGATACAGTCTGCTCCTTGAGTGAATTGGAGGAAAGATTAGCTGCAGGGCACAATGCTTTGAAAGATAACACTCCTGCAGTGGCAGAAGGACTGATTTTCATGGCCACCTTCTGTTCTCTGCCAAGAAGAAATGGGCCTTTGAGTGATGTGTCACAGTTGAAAAACATCAAAGTGCTTCTTAAATCCCAAGCCTGTATCTTCCAGCCCCAAGTTCCCCTAAGTGGCTTCCTTTCCTTGCATGGGTCTGTTCTGTCAGTTTCTCTAAGCACTAGATCCAGTGAGAATCTCTATAGCCTGCATGTAATTCAACGCCAAAGGTCAGCCATTAGATGGAAATTAACAGAGGGGAACGGAGATAGAAAAGAAAGGGCCTCTGGGAAGTGAAGACACTTAGTAATTTGGAAGCAAGCATTTTGTGGCTAATATATGCCAGTGACTTTTTTTAATGCATTAGGAAGGAAACCTATACCATTCCCTGAAGGATCCCTGAGGAACCTTTATGCTTAATACAATCACTACTTCTAAGCAAGAGAGGATAACATGTATCTATTCTTAGGTTTATACTGGGACCTCAAATTGTAATATGTTGTACATCAAAGACCAATTGCTGTACAGAAAATGAAACAGGACAGAATATGCTGCTACAATTTCTATAGGCAAAAGTCCTAACACTATAATAAAAACACAACCAGATTGCATACACTTTTTAAACAGAGTTTAAGGTGATACATCTGTTGGAATTTAAAAATCTGTCTCTCCATGTTGACCAAGAGATCACAATGATCAAAGTACTTGGAGTGGGGATGACAAGGCTGCTCCCAAGGTCAATAAGACAGGTGCCTTAGGGATTGACTGCACAAGGGAGAATGGATTTGGGGGTTGAATTATCCCCCCCAATGAATGAAGTAACAACACCATATCTAGGTAGCAAAGATCTGACAGGCCATTTCAAATGTCACCAACTTGAAGAGATTTCAGTCTGCTGTTTACCTAACAGTGCCTGCCATTTACATCAATTAATATGTAATTTTCATATTCTCTTCTAAAATGTATATGAGAGTTAAAAGCAAGTAATATAATATCTGTATTTTAGCAGAAAAGTAAGTCTCTCTCTCTGTGTGTGTGTGTGTGTGTGTTTCTGTGTGTTTGTTTCTTTTACTAGCAAACAGTTCCTCCCACCCTTTGGAGGTACATCCTGAGGCAGCAAGGACAAATTATAAAAATGTAAATCAGATTCATCAAAAATCACAAAACTTATTTTTCCTACCTCGCTCCTTTATAATACCAAGAACAAACCCAACTCCAGAAACTAGGCTTTGTAAGCAATTTAAAAAGTTTTTCAACTCATCCCTAATAAAACCCTATGAGGATTCACATACAAGTCTACACAGGGATGTTTCTCCCTTGTACTCTGTGATTCATTTGTAAATGCAGACACTTGGAACATTTTTATATGTTTTATTTATGTTATGAGGTTTGCGGGCAGTTTTGAAATGATAAAAGCCTTCCTGTGTTTGGCTCAGGCTTTATGTCTTCCGTCTTGCCACAGGAATGAAATCAGATCACTTTAAACTAAACAAATTTAGGTTCAGAGTTTTCATACAAAGTTCTTCGTTATTAACATTCAGCCTGCAAACATTGTCTTTTAAAATAATCTATTTCAAAAGAAAAATAGCAAGTAGGTAAGAATTGAGAGATGCATCATTTCAACAACTTTTCTTCATTTGAAGTTACTCACCTTAATATTTTCAGATATAGTGGTTATGACTGTTTTGTTTGCATGATTAGCAAATGAAACCCCATAATAGGCCTTTCAAGCAGGTAAGCTTCATATAGACATTGAATTTTGAGAGGGTGCCCCCCAAAAAACAGCCAGAAAATTATCTTGTGTCATGATGAGATTTCCCACACTGTCTAATTTTTTACCATCTTAAAGAACTTCAGTTTTTTCATTCTTCATGCCTGTTACCTACACAGAGTGAGTCTGCTGATTTGCATGCAAATCGTAATATGTTACAAGTTCAGTGAGAAACAAAGTTATGTTACAGTGTCATTACACCCCTAACGGCTTTCACAAGAAGTAAACGGGAAGTATGAAGAAAAGAATTTATTTTTTAGTAGTGGTACAAGGTAGAGATCAGAAGACAATTTGTGGGAGTCAGTTCTGTCCCAAAGATCAATAGCAGGACATCAACCTCTACAACAAGCCCCTTAATGGGCTGAGGCATTTTGTAAGAATCGAGGCAAAGAATTTTGTTTGTGAAGCCAATTTATCCCAATTCTCTCTTGTGCCCCTCATTTTGCTAATAATACATTCATAATATTCAAGGGCATTCATCTAAAGACCCTTTTCTTTGCCTCTATCTCATTTATGAAAGGGTGTGGCCGCTGTGACAGCCATCATCCCAGCAGGCCTGGAATAGAGGGCAGGAAGCTCTGAAAATCCATTCAGAAATCTGAGGCTAAGAAAAGGCAGATGGTCTTCTCATACCCCAAAATAGTGTATATAAGAGCTCTGCTTATGAGATTGACTAGTTCCACTAATAAAGAAGGGAAGGCAGGCAAAATAAAAGCAGGGAAATCCTCCGAATGGCAGGCCCCTAAGGATTATACTTCCAGTACAGGAGAAAGATGATGATGATGATGATGATGATGATGATGATGATGAATAGTTAATAAAAAAAAGTATTCAAGGTGACAAATGTAGTGGATGTGAACCTTGTTTTAAAAAACATTTAAGTCCTAGTCTTCTGTTGTATTCTTGGAGTTCCACAGAACCTCAGGTCTCAAATGTGGCCTGGGGTATCCCTTTAGAAGGGAAGCTGAGCTTGTGACACTTGTTAACCCTTTCTCTATCATGGACCAGTTGATGTAATTTTAGAGTATCATAGTGAGTGATCCTATGCAGGCAAGCTAACATTGTCAGCATGACAGGTTAGCTTTAAGCTAACTGATAACCTTGGGACATGTGTGCGAGGTGCTTTTCAGTTATGGTGGAAAGACTTATTCTAGCTATGGGTGCTGCCACTCCATAGGTGGAGATCTCAGGCTACATAAAAACAAAGCCACCTGCTTTCCTACTGCGGATGCAGTGTGACCAGCAGCTGCTTCATCCTGCTTTGCACACACCTGCCCTGCCATGAGGGACTGGATCCCTGCAAAGAGTGAGCCAAATCAAAGTCTTCCTTTCTTATGTGGCTTTTATCTGGGATTTCTACTATAGCAATCTGAAAACTAACTGATACTGCGGTGGAAGAGAACTAAGAGGAAGAGAAGAGGGCAGAGGACAAATGCATCCATGGTAATGAGGTACCATATTTGTGTCAAGTTTCTGCATTCCAGGCATGTTTTTAAAGGAAATTGATACATCAGCAGTGTCCTATTATCAATTCTCCTGAAACCTGTAACATATAGATTGCTTCTTTTCTCTGAAAACCAAAATGACCAATGTTCTTCCTGTTGTTTCAGACTCACAAGGGTCTAAAAGTAAAGCACCATTTCTAAGCTGGTTAGAATCCCAGTAAATGACAGTACAGTCAAGGAATTATATGGCCTTTATGTACACAGGATCTCTCTCTCTCTCTCTCTCTCTCTCTCTCTCTCTCTCTCTGTATGTGTGTGTGTGTGTGTGTGTGTGTGTATCTGTGTGTCTGTGTGTGTGTGTTTCTGTAAGTTCAGGAATATGTACAATTATATAGAGCTGGAGTTACTTGGGAGCTGTGCTGGCTAGTTTTTGCCAATTTGGCACAAGGTAGAGTTATATAAAGAGAGGGAACCTCATTTGAGAAAATTTCTCCATAAAATCAGGTTATAGGTAAGCCTCTAAGGCAGATTTGTAATTAGTGATTGATGTGGAGGGTTCAGCCACCTTGGGCTGATTGTCATGAGTTCTATATAGGGCAAGGCCATGAGGAGCAAGCCAATTTCTCCACAAGTTGGTTATGATGTTTCATCCTAGCAATAGAAACACTCATTACAAAATAATCTAACATAGGTGCTGGGAACCAAACTCTGGCCCTCTGCAGGACATAAATGATCTTAATTATTTAGCTACCTCTTCACCCCTAATGATTTTCTTCCCTAATGTAAACTCTCCAGGGGACTGCCTCATCCCTTCATGGGAGGCCAATGGTGGAGCAGAAACATCTGTACCAGCAAGTGCCTATGTTGATTGGCTTCAAACTAAAAATAACACCAGAAAAGCCTACCTCTTCAGTACAAAGGAATTAGCAGGATCTAAAGTATAAATATTCATGAAGGACAGCCATCCTAAGAGAGGTAAATCTCTAAATCCCTGAGATTTTCTGTTTCCTTCATGTGCTAGCTAGTTTAAACCAACAACAAAACCAGGAACTTCCAAGTTAAAAGTGCCTGCCAAATGCTAGTAAAGGCCTGTCTAAAACTAAGAACACAACCCAAGTTTCCAAAGGATAAATGCATTTCCACATTGCATTCTTGTTCCCGTTGCTTATAGCTATCATCAAAATATTTTGTTTATGAAATATGTCAGATTCCTGAGTTGCTCTGTGGAGAAATTTCCAAGTTTTAGCTGTGGGTATAGAAATAGCCTCATTTCCAGGAATAACTTGGATGTGACACCAGTGATGGGAGGTTTGAAGATGTTGGTGTCTGTGACAAATCCTGGGTGGAAGAAAACATGAACAGTTGTGCCCTATTCATCTGGTGGATCTTTCCCAGAAGGAGGAGACACTGACACCTGTCTTTCCCTTCCTGCCCACTACCTGGTCTTTTATACAAGCAAACAAGCTGTCTAGATAGTTATATATTGATGCAGGAGGGAGAGTCATTGTGGACTAGGAAAAGTTTAAATACTGAGAAAGCCAGAAGACATCTATGCAGCACATATTCACTCTAAAGTCCAGACACTATGGAAAACCAAAACTAACCAAGGAGGATATCTGAGGACCACAGACATTGAAAAGGAATTAAGGGGTTAACAGCTGCATGCTGAAGGGGCAGGTAGGGGAATGGGGGTGGGGGACATAAGTCAGTAAAACTTTCCAAAGAAAGGAAAGTGATTACAGGGTGGGAAGGAACCATAAACATTGGGGATCAAGATCAGCTCATATATCACTGGGGTTTTTATTAACAAACAGCATCAGCACCATCTCTTATTCTATAGCCTAGGGACTGTGTGATTATCAGAAAACAAACACATTCATCATATTTCCCCAATACTTTATTTTCTAGGTCTTAAACCAATCTTTTAAAGGAGGTCAAACTGTATTTTACCATACTAGGGAAACTCGGTATTCAAAGTAAATTACAACAAATACTCTGAAGGCAAAAAAAAATTGTTTTATAATGCAAGTAATCATTTCCCAAATAACTTAGTTTATATGTGCATTACTGTGCCTTATCTGCAAAGTATGCCATGTAAGTTATAGGTTGCTATGAATCCTATTTCTATCTCTCTACGAATAAATCTGAGCCAAAGAACAAGACAAAATGCAACAAAATCAAGGACAAGAGGTTATGTGCTTGTGTGTGTGTGTGTGTGTGTGTGTGTGTGTGTGTGTAGGGTGAGGGGTGCTAATTTCATTTATAGGATCAGAAAATACTATGGGGCATATTTCAGAGTTTCCAGTCATAAAAGAGCTTTCATTTCACATTGCACAGTCTTTCATCAAAGATTTTGGAGAGAGACCAGTGGATATTTTCAAGAAGACCTAAAGGCCTGAGAGAAATCATATTTCCCAGGGTAGTTCAGAGACTGGTAAGCTAGGAAGAAGGTGGTCATCCTTCAAGACTCAAGCAAGTAACTGATAGGGAAAAACCATTTTCTCCAACAGCCTTCACAAAGCAAATAAAGAAAAGGTAAGGACTCAGGGAATCCAACAGGGACACATCCTCTCATTTGGGCTGTAGTGGGAAACATGGAAATGGTTTCTATGTTAGAGGGTGATAAATGCTCAAAAGAGGGAAGCCAGCCAGCCAGGGTCTGTTGCTTTGATTCCAGTTAAAACAAAAAGCAAGGGCTTCAGGAGACAAATGACAATTGCTGTCTCATTTTTTCCCTCTATTGCTGTGACAAAAGATCTTGAGAGTTAAAGTGGAATAAGAACAGTTATTTGGGCTCACTCACTCAGAGGTTTTAATGCAAGTTCATTTGGCTTCATTGTTTCTGGACTTGCAGTGAGTATTTGATGTTGAAAAGCTTCTCATTTCAAGTTGGGCAGGAAGCACAAAGCACTCCTTGAATAAGGTGTATTTCCCACCCCAAACTTATCAAACTATGAGTCCATCATTAGATTAAAGCAATAAAAAGGGTATCATCAAACACCTTCCTAAAGGCCCACTTCTGAACACTGCAACAAGGGGAGGGGAGACTCTGCCACATATTCTTTTTAAGGACATTTCACCCAAACCCTAACAGATATATAGTCTGCTTTATAGAGAAAGTCTTATACTCATATCCCCAAACCCAGGCAGCACCATCATCACTGTACTGTGAGAGCAGTTATAAGCCATGTTGTTATTTTGGGTTGGTCTATTTCTTTTCATATAATCCTCAATGAATCACCATGTACCTGGACTGTCTTTCCTGAAAAAAGCTGTCTTTTGCACACAAGTCCCAGTGTCTTAGTCAATTAGTGGTTGCTTGTCACTTCACATTGTTTTCAATAACTTTTGAATTTCTTGCCCAACACATTAACATTATTTCTTTTATAAATACTATTAGTATTATCTTTTCTGTTCATCCCATCACCTAACAAATGGTTGTTACAGTACCTAATTAGATAGGAGAGGTATGTGGAAAGAGAGCTGACAAGAGGTAGAAGGTAGGACAGGCTGATTTGCAGTGCCCTGCATGCTCTAAGCTTTGGGCATTCATCATACATGTTAGTACAATGCCAGCGTCTTGGTGCTTTCTACTGAGGAACAAAAACCAACTGAGAGATCTGATAAAAGGTCCCAAGACTAATTAGTACTAATTAGTGATACTCTCCTCCTCCTCCTCTTCCTCCTCCTCTTTTTTCTTCTCTCTCTGCCTCTCTGTTTCTGTCTCTCTGTCTCTCTCTGTCTCTGTCTGTCTCTGTCTGTCTCTCTGTCTGTCTCTCTGTCTGTCTCTCTCTCTCTCTCTCTCTCTCTCTCTCTCTCTCTCTCTCTCTCTCCATAAATACAGATAGAAGCAACACAAGCTCACTTACCCACTTACCCAGCTCTCCAGCTTTGTCCATGTTTAAAATACAAACATGTGCTGATGTGGATTAATTTCATCTTATTGTTGACTTTCCTCAAAGATTTGTATACTCTTGATTATGTGTTCAAACTTAATCAAATTTGGGAGCCTCTCTCTTGCACTGTCTGCATTGTCTGTTTACACTGTTTACTTGTTGAGGCCTGTGCTAACATCTTAACTATTTATTGACAGGGCCAGATTCCTGTTTCTGGCGATCACTGGCAGAGCTGGTTACCTGCTAAATGATACTCCACAGGCTGTGGATACTTATTCTCCCACATCACTCTGGCATTCTGAAACCACAATCTCACATCTGTTATTCTCAACTAGACCCAGAAAACCATAGCATGCTGGGCACTAGCAAGACTGAGAGATAGAGAGCTAGCTGCCTCCTACTTTGGAGAAGTGGAGAAGCTTCCTCTATTATGTGACTGAAGCTGACCAACAGATGCACAGAGAGCTTTGCAGTTGACTTCTGGTTTTGAGGATTCTGCAGTTATAGAATGCATCTATATCTATATGTCTATATCTATACCTATATCTATACCTATATCTATATATCTACATATCTATATATCTATATATCTATATATCTACATATCTATATATCTATATATCTATATATCTATATATCTATATATATATCTATATATATATATATATATATACATGCTCAACTATTTATTTAAAATATCTTTTCTTCAATTTCTACAACTTTGAGACAGGAGAATGAGCTTGCATGGTCCTCCAGTGTTCACAGTGAAAAGAAAGCCAAAGAGCTCCCTTAGCAGGGACCCATTTGCCTGCCTGGAGCTGGATCCCACTAAGCCAGTGAGAATACCCTAGGAAGCTTCTGCCAGGAAATCACTTTGAAAGTATGAAAATTTACCCAATGTTTATTAGTATATAAACTCCCGAGAACCTGGACATAATTCCGGTGGATCACGTGGGAAAAACTAGAATTAAGTAATAATATATTTGTCCCACACTGAAAGAATAAGAACTTAGAAGAGAAGTTAAATTCAGTTCAAACAGAAAGACATTATATATTTTATACTTTTAAAATAAAGTCAGAAACAGTAATTCATTCTGAGCACATCAGGAATGCATGCTGAATATTGTTCTAGGCCTTAAAGGTTACATTACAAAAGAAAGTCTTTCATTTCATGTTTTCCCTGTTTTGGATTCTGTTTGATTTAATACTTATAAATAATATTATAATGGTATAACTTCCTTGTACTCAGTGTTTGGTTTTGTGAGGACTCTTTAGTGTAGAGACACAGTGCGTTTTGAATACATCCACCCGCACGGCACACAGAATCCTTCCTCTCTGCCTCAGCTGTGTCTATAATCTCTTTCTGGTTTTTCCTAGAGACTATTTGCTTCTACCTTCAGATGAACAATACCCAGATGATCTTATTTATCTATATACAATGTAAGATCCAGAAAAGAGAGGAGACATGCCACATATGTCTTATGTGTCTGATCTTTCTTAATTCACTTAATATGATTGCATCCAATGGTATCCATCTTCCTGAAGACACAACAAAAATAATTCCTCTCTGTAGCAAGCATTTAAGAAAAGGCTCAGCGGTGGTGGTGCATGGCACACCTTTAATCCCAGCGCTTGGGGGGTGGGGGGCAGAGGCAGGCAGAGGATTTCTGAGTTAGAGGCCAACCTGGTCTACAAAGTGAGTTCCAGAACAGCCAGGGCTATACAGAGAAACCCTATCTTGAAAAAAACCCAAAAACAAAACAAAAAAAAAAACCCCAAAAACAAAAACAAAACATTGTTTTATCTAATGTAACTAAGTATTTTGGCTTTAAAAAGATATACATATGCTTATCTCTCTCTCTCTCTCTCTCTCTCTCTCTCTCTCTCACACACACACACACACACACACACGCGGCAGATGGTGCATGTGTGCAATGTCATATCTTTTTTCTATTTTTAAAAATTACATTTATTTACTTGTGTGCATGAATGCTTTTGTGAGTCTGTGTGTGTATACATGGTTCTTGGTATTCCTGTTATCAAAAGATAACTTGGGGTTGACTCTATCTTCTTACCATGTGGCTGTGGGTATGAAGTCATTAGGTTTGGTGGAAGTGCTTTCAGCAGCTTTCTTACAAGCTAGAGAAGAAGGGCATAAGGCTTAAACTCTAAACAACTTCAAACTCAGTGTCAGCACGCATCTTTTCTGAAAAGAATAAATGTCTTAATGTACCATCATCCACAGGCTTTGTCCTCTCTTGACTGACCAGAGCCCTGGGATGATTGCTAATTGAAGAGGAAACACACATTGTCTTCTGCCATAAAATTAGGAGCTATAGTTTTCTTACAGCCTAAATCACTATCAAATATGCTAATATTCCTATTACTACAGTGGCTTCTGGCAAGAGACCAAGCAACCCATTCTCCTATCTCTTTTCATTTATAAGTAAACTGGAAAAAATTCCTCTGTTTTGATAAGTGAGTTCATGTCCCCTTCCCCCATTTTCCATCATAGAACAAGAGGTCAGTAAACCAATATAAATAACCTCAGAAAAGACACTGAAAAGTCTCAGTTGGGATTTTTTTTAAATATCTAACTACTGTCCTCAACAAATACTTAAAGGAAATGTAGTCAGAGTAATCTTGAATTGTTGAGGATTGGTTCTAATACTTTGAATTAATCCAGTCCCCCAAATCTGCAATCTGTGTATCCAAACGCTGAAGGTCCCTGTCCCCAGTGGTTTTTGATTGATCAGTAAAGAGCCAATAGTCAATGGCTGGGCAGGTAGACTGAGTCAGTAACTTTGGATTTGCATGAACTAAGAACTGGGAGAAAGGAAGACATAGAATCCCCATGACTTGTGGGGTGAAGGATGGTATATAAGAACTGTAGGAGAGAAAGTCAAAGAGCCATGTAAGGATTTGGGTAAGAAACTGTGTAAGTTATCATTTGGACCACAGTATGTGTGTGTGTGTGTGTGTGTGTGTGTGTGTGTGTGTGTGTGTGTACACATGTGTTTATATATTATATATTATGTATGTATGTATGTATGTATGTATTATGGATAGATGGATGAAAGGATAGCTGTGTCAGAGCTGTGTGTGGTTGTAAGGTGCTTGTTGGGAGTTCTGGGAACTGAGCTTGAGTTTTCTGGAAGCATTCTTAACCTCTAAGCCATCTCTCCTGAACCTAGGTTTATTTATACAAATCGAAAAGATAAAAATATCCATGTATCTGAAAATTTATCTTTAAAGTACTAGTAATTTTATAAGCTAACAGCAGCAAGCAAATTTTAAAACCAAAAGAATAAATACTATGAAAGACATTATTGACGTAAATTCAACCAACTCTGGTATACAAGAATGAGCTATTCAAATTGTAGCAATTCAGGCTATTATGAAAGAGAAAAGAACTGGGGAAAATCTAGATAAAAGGGTAGTTAAGCCAAATCTTCAATGACTAATTCAATATAACAATGAATTATGTAACATTCAATAATGTTGAAGCATAAAAAATTACATGGGAAGTCATCTAATGGCAAACTTATTATTCATGATATCAAGCAAATTAATTCATCTCAATCATGCTGAAATTTTTGAAATTTGAAAACAGTAAGATAAATGACTATTTTGGGCACTCATTTTAATGTTCTTATCCTCTTGGGAGATATTCTTAGGACTTTTTATCTTTAAAGACTGTCTGTTTTGGGTGAATAAGATGGCTTGGTGAGCCAGGTGCCTGCCACCAAGACAGTCTGCCACCTGGGATTCAAGGCTTGGGACCCATGTGATGGCAGGAGAGTCCTGACTCATCCAAGTTGTTTTCAGATTTCTGTGTGTGTGTGTGTGTGTGTGTGTGTGTGTGTGTGTACACCATGGTAGCATATACCATCCCCATACACACACACACACACTAGAAAAAATTGAGTATATGTAATAAAAAAGTCTAAAAGATGTTTACTTATATGAGATAAGCATATTTTTAAACTGATAAAATTTATTTTATAATATACACCCTTGTATTGACATTTTTAAGTCATCAAAGTAATTTTTAATAGTTAAATGCCTCTTAAAAATACATGATGTCTTCTGAAGTTAAAAGTAATATGCACTCAACCAGTTTTTAAAATCTACTTGGAAAATTAAAAACAATAGAAGTAGAAAAAAATCTCTTATGAAGTCCTCTATGAAAGGAAATTATGACAAGTTTCTAATTATAAACCGTTCCATCTCTAAGGGAGAATACACAGTGTAACTGTGGCTTCATAGAACGAATTGGGCAGTGTTCCTTTGATTTCTATTTTGCGGAATAGTTTGAAGAGTATTGGTATTAGGTCTTCTTTGAAGGTCTGATATAATTCTGTACTAAACCCATCTGGAACTGTGTTTTCCTTGGATGGGAGACTTTTAATGACTGATTCTATTTTTGTAGGGGTTATGGGACTGTTTAGATAGGTTTTTTTTTTTTTTTTGATTCTGATTTAACTTAGGTATTTGGTATCTGTTAGAAAACTGTCTATTTCACCCAGATTTTCCAGTTTTGTTGAATATAGGCTTTTGTAGTAGGATCTGATGACTTTTTTTTTTTAATTTCCTCAGTTTCTATTGTTATATCTCCATTTTCATTTCTGATTTTGTTAATTGGATACTGTCTCTGTGCTCTTTGGTTAGTCTGGTTAAGGGTTCATTTATCTTGTTCATTTTCTCAAAGAACCAGCTCCTGGTTTGGCTGATTCTTTGTATAGTTCTTTTTGTTTCTACTTGGTTGACTTCAATCCTGAGTTTGATTATTTCCTGCCATCTACTCCTCTGGGGTGTATTTGCATCTTTTTGTTCTAGAGCTTTCAGGTGTGCTATTAAGCTGGTAGCATATGTTCTCTCCAGTTTCTTTTTGGAGCCACTCAGAGTTGACTTTTCCTCTTACCACTGCTTTCATTGTGTCCCATAGTTTTGGTATGTTGTGCCTTCATCTTCATAATACAAACATATAAAGAGCACAGAATAATTTTGTTCTGTTTTTGTTTTTCAAAGCATTCAAAGTGCACAGTGGAATGTTTCCCTCTCAACACTCACCGATTTAACGTGGCAGTTCCTCACCACTGGTCCCAGAACAACTGGACTTTTCCTAGTCTCTTCTCTAACTTGATTAGATGTGCTTTGCTTTACTGTTGTTTCTCCTTATTAATGATCACAAATGAGTGATTTCTCAATTTCAGCCTGGGATTTTTTTCTATAGAAATGCGTTGCTGCCATCCTCTGAAGAACAGGAAATGAATAGGTTCCTGAAGTCTCAGGCCTATGACAGAACCAACACTAGAGGCAGGACCATCTGCAGTAGTGGGCAGAGGTGTTGGCAGCAGCAGGGGAGGTGGAGCTTGAGCCTGGCCTGCCAGGTGGTTATATGGTCCAGCAATAAATGCTTCAGGAGAGAAAATTCTTCCCCAAAATGCTATAGCTCAGAAAAACAGCCACTTTCAGATGATTCTTGATGAAATAACTTGTGGATCGGGAGGGACCTTATCCATGTGGATAAAGAATAGTGTTGGATCCAGTGATATCTTCGATATATTGGCTCAGTTTGAGATGCTAGTGATTTCTCTGGCTCCTCCATTGGGACCCTGTGCTCAGTTCAATGGTTGGCTGAGAGCATTCCCCTCTGTATTTTTCAGTTACTTGCAAGGCCTCTCTGAAAATAGCAATATCAGACTCTTGTCAGCAACTACTTGTTGGCATCCACAATAGTGTCTAGGTTTGGTAACTATATATGCGATGGATCCCCCAGGTGGGACAGTCACTGGATGGTCTTTCCTTCAGTCTCCGCTCCATACTTTGTCTTTGCATTTCCTCCCATGGGTTATTCTGTATACTACCTAAGAAGGACCAAAGTATCCACACTTTGGTGCTGAAGGGCTTTACAGCCTGATAGGAGGAACAACAATATGAACCAACCATTAACCACAGAGCTCCCAGTGACTTATCCACCAACCAAAGAGTACACATGGAGGGTCCCATGGCTCCAGCCACATGGGTAGCAGAGGATGGCCTGGTCGGACAACAATGAGAAAAGAGGCTCTTGCTCATTGTCCCAGGGTAGGGGTATGCCAGGTCCGAGAAGCAGGAGTGGGTAGGTTAATGAGCAGGGGGAAGGGGGAGGGGATAGGAGATTTACAGAGGGGAAATGAGGAAAGGGGATAGCATTTGAAATGTAAATAAAGAAAATATTTAATTAGAAAAAAAGAAAGCTACATGAAAAACAGAGAGAGAGAGAGAGAGAGAGAGAGAGAGAGAGAGAGAGAGAGAGAGAGAGAGAGAGAGAGAGAGAGAAAGAGAGACATTGATTTTCTAGTGATGTTCTACTAGCATGGGGTAAAACTTCAGGTGGTTTCCCTATCTGGCTGATTACCTGATTACTATGGTCCTCTCAGTTGGGTGTCATGGATACATCTTCCAGAACAAATAGAGTTAGATAGGGAATTGGCCCCACTCCTATCATTCTCAGTTCTGAGTTTTACAGAGTTTGGGTTCACTCAGCCTTACCCGTTCTTCTGACTGGTGGCAAGGTCCATCTTTTGGCTGTTTGACTGAGCTGGAACAGGTTTTGCAGAGGACAACAGCTGGCACCCAATGTCAAGTATAACTAGCTGACACATACCACAGCTGGGCCAGTAAGGACCCACATAGGAACTCTCATTAGAACAAGAAGCATGAGTAGCCCGTGGGCCCTGGCCCACAGTTTTTGCATTAACCCAAAAGGCCTAAGCCTCCCCACTCTGCGGACAGGCACTCTTGTCTTTTTCCAACATTTGTTTTCAGTTGGAGCTTCTGCTCTGACCCCTGTCTGAAACCAGTCTGGTCTGGAATTAACAAAATCCTGATCCCCATGTCCACCCTGGCACCACCTGTAGGGTGCCACCAGGCCCCTATGCCTCTTTTCTTTCTGCTCTACTTCCCAGAGATTACAGAAAGCAGCACTTCTCTGGCTCATGGAGGTACACAGCCAAGGAAACACGTGGATAGGAGGACCGGCTGGCTGGAGCAGAAGGCTGGCAGTGGCACTGCAGCAGAGCAGGCTCCTCCCCCTGCATCTGCACAGCTCACCCAAAACGTCTGTGTTCCATGCTTTTTGATTTAATGCTTGCTCTTCTCTCTAACAGGAACACCTGAAACAATGTTCGTGTTTTTAAACGCCAAATTGTTCTTAAAACATTTTAATTTGTTTAGGAATTCTTTTGAGCTTCAAAAAAATTATACTGGATCTACCTCCCACAAGTCAAACAAACTACCTTAATAACCATTATTCAACCCTTAATTAAAAAAATAATACTGTCTACTTAAGCCAATCTCTTTTCCACATATAAGCTGTTACTGCTTATTCTAGAAACATAATTAACATGGTATTTTCTTCCTCAGCTACCTGAAGCAGATGAGTTCCCAACTCCTTAATATAATGCAGGCGACTTCCCACTTAAAGAAATCCTTCCAGGACTAAAATTATCTTTACACCCTTGCCTCTTTCCTAGGGCTATAGGAGTGGACTGCCAATGTGCTGCCAATCAAACTGTTACAGGATTAACATGTAGGTTTGCTTCCTTATTCTGGTGCTATATAAATATATATTTAAAAAATATATTTATAAATAATATATTTTTATATAATATATTTAAATATATTTATATTTGAGTGTATATATATATATATATATATATATATATATATATATATATATATATATCCCCATGCAGACATCCCCATGCCAGGATTCTGCACCGTTTTATGATCATTCCAGAGGTTTAACTCTATGAGGAAAGAAAGACCACACTGCTGTTGCAGGGCATACTGGGACTGACTGTCCTTTCCCTTGGATCTACTGGGTCCACTGCTGACTTGCTCAGACACACCAGCTGGCTGCAAACTTTTCAAGATAAGCAGATTATGGTGTCTACAGATGACAACCGTGGGTCCCATCCATGACAAATGACCTTCTGCTGAGTCCTAATTCTGCTGAACATGGGGGGAATTGCATCATATTTATGTTTATGTCCTCAATAAGCTGTTGAGACTTGCTATGGAGATTTCAATCCACTGAGCAATTACGTTGATTCAATATTGCCTTCGCTTCCTGGACCCAACCCTGCACTTCCCCCCTGGTTTATGTTATGTTTTATTTTGATGCTTACACCATGCACTGTCAAAAACTTTTAAGTAAAGATAACATAGGATACAGATACTCCAATGACAATTTCCTTTATAAAACCATAAGGCAGAGTTGCGGGGCAAGCAGAAAGTTCCACCAGACGAACGAACTGGTAAGACTGCATGAGCCCAAGCCATGAAAATCTCAGCATTGTGAATGATAGACTCAGGGCCACTCCTTGCCTAATTCTGCTTGCTCTGGAACAGATAACCAGGACAGTCCACTGAGAAGACCATTGCAATCACTAACACAACATAAAAACCTAGAGATCTCTGTGTTAATGAGGTATCCAGAAAGACACACAGTGTTTAGCCAATGAGCTTTCATTCCTGGGCATTTCTTCCAGCAAAAGGTATTTAATCCCTGGTTCACACCTAATAAGGTGTATGCATTCACATCTGCCTCCAAACAAAATAGTTTGAATAAGGAAGGACCTCTTCATCAAGGACCAACGCAGGGGAAGGCCTTCTTCAAGAGCTAGACCCAAATCTCTCAGAGAAGGCCTTCTCTCTTTCAGGCCCTCTACCCTTGGCACTCACTGGAAATCAAACTGGGTTCTGCCCAGTCCTAGGCTCCGCCTTCCCTTCCTGCCTGGGAAAACATGGACCGAGGAGCACAGTTATGGACCGAGTTCTGCCTGCCCTGAGCAGCATCCCATCGGAACATGCAACACCATGCTTCCCATGCTAATGTGTCTCACCAAGTATTCTCAGCATCTTTCCTGTTTACTGTACTTGGGACCAAGATAATTAATGCCTTAAGGATAGCAGCTAAAAGGCTGTACCTTTTGAGACTCCAGCCAGGGACCAAAATGTCTGTTAACCTTTAAGGAGTAGAACTCTGGCCTTGATAAACATCAACAAGTAAAACTTGATTTTGGGAAAAAAAAATGTTTCATTGTTTCATTACAAAATGTAGCTATTTGTTTAGCTCATAAAATGTGTACATATAGAGAAAAATCCAATTTCCTCTTTTCAGCTGTAAATTAATTTGCCTGTGTTGTGTTTATCTTCCATTCTTCTATTTTTTCTTTTTTTTTTTTAATTTCCAGAGCTTGCCTGCCTCCCAACCCCCACTCTTTGCTTGGATAATAAAATCCCCAGGCATCCATGATCCATGAGACTTCATCTCACAGTGGCTAGAAAGATAATAATGTAGAAATTAAACCTACAAATATTTGTTGTCATGGTGCCTTAGTCCACATTTACTCTGTTTATGTTAGAAATCTTGTGTAATTTATTTTCCTAATAATGTCAAAAGAGTCAAAACTTACTGGGCACCAAGTTCTAGGAGTTTCCCAGGCATTATCCCATTTGTTTCTTAGTATTTGCTTTGACAAGCCCATACCAGCTTAAAAGTAAGCATTACAACCTTACCTAGCTTGCCTACATTTTTCCAGAATGTTGCCTTTCCCTTTCTCTCATCATATATGACATGTATACACATATATATGACAAATATGATGTATATCTGATATATGTGTTATGATTATATATGTGTGTGTATGTGTGTATATATATTATATATAATCTATATATTATATATGAATATATATGTGATCTATATATTATATATATGTATATATACACACACACTATATATATATATATATATTATGTGCTTTATTCTTGGGAAAGTCCTATCATTTTTAAAGTTATTTTCTAACATGGCAAAAAGCATTGCATTGCATTTATGGGCAGACTATACAACTAGTGTTATGTGGGAACAATCACATAAGAACCTGGATGTAAATCCAGGCTGTATGCACAGAACACATTTGTACACAGCCTCAACTATAGAAGGAATCCACTCCATTCTGCTTCTGTCCACCACTACATTAAAAATTATTTTTCCTTTTTCCATTATAATATAATAATACCATTTCCTCCCTTTCCTTTGTTTCCTCTCAAATCTCTCATACAACCCCCTTTGCTCTATTTCACATTCATGGCCTTTCTTGTATTAATTGTTTACATATATAAATGCCTGTAATATACATATATATTCCCAAAGACAAACATACAACGTATTCAGTTCATATAAAATTAATTGTATATTAGTTTGTGAGGCTCACTGGTACTATAGAATTACAGGGAAGAGGTCACTTATTGCATTTTTAACCTAATACAAGTAAAATGAAGTCAGTCCTTGACCATCAGCAGTTGTCTCTTCCTCACAATGACCACTTAGCAAGCATCTCGTGAGGTTTTTCTGACTTTCTCACCACGAGTGCACCAAGATCCCAGGGTGTGTAGCGGACAATTGAAAAGGAAGTTCTTGCCCCTCTGAAGTATGAGCAGTATACTTTAGCACCATAAATTTGAATATTTGGCTTTTTAGTCTATTGATACAAATCTTAAAACGTGGTCCAAGACACATGAGAAAATGTGTTTACTGCATTAACTTTGAAGGTAGAAAATGAAATATTATTTTTAAAAAGGCAAGAATCAAAAATGAAACATCCCAACAAAAATTTGGTCTCCTAAATGTGCTAGCAAACAGAATATGAAAGCGCCAGAAGTGTTCCAAGGCCAAAAAGATTAGCCACAGAACTCAAGGTTACTCCATCATGTTGGCATTTTCTAAAACCACAGTTCCGATGTTTGAAGGTTTTAATCCAAAACAGTTGGGTATTGGTATACCTGCATGTATGGAGGGGTATATATAACAGCACGTGTCCACCCAGCATTAGACATGGAAAACGGTTGGTCAGCCACTCAGAGCAAGTCAATCAACAAGCTCCTGCAAAGACACCCACACAGCCTTCAGCTGCTGATGAGTGTCTTGATTGTGCCATCTGATACATTCCAGCCCCATACAATACTCCGACACTGAAAAGTGTTTTACAATCTTGTTCAGACCACACGGAGCTGCCCTAACTCTACTAAGTACTTCAGAAAGTGACAGGTATTTCCATAATCGTGCCACACTAGCTGAGAAACTGATCTGGGCCAAGCAGAGTGACCCTACACTAGTAGACACTGAGAAAAATCAAAGGATGCTCTAGATCTGAGGCTGGGTTCACATTGGTTAGAGCTCAAGGTGTCCTGTTAAGGAAAATGTCCATAAAGCCCTCCTTTAAAATGGAACATGCAGACGTGTTTTCAACAGTGATCACAGTAAAGGAAGATGCAGTGGTGCTACACTAAATCTCCTGGACCTGTGCAGCTAGCTAACCTATAGGGCTCATAGACAGAAGGCAATGTTTGCCTACAAAGGCAAATGTATAACACTAGCACAGGTAGCTTCCATCCCCTAAGCAGAAATATTGATGTTGGGAAACACTATATATATAAAGGTGATGCAGTGTAACAATGGTTCTCAGAAACTGGAAACTGGTGACTTCCCTGAAAAACAAGTCAATATAAAATATTTAACAACAGAAAAATTAGTAAAACAATTCACATTCTGAGTGAGAAGATTAGAAAAGAGACTTAAAAAAAAAACTCAAAAGAGTACACATGGAGGGACCCATGGCTCCAGCTGCATATGTAGCAAGGGATGGTCTTGTTGGACATCAAAGGGAGGAGATGCCCTTGGTCCTGAGAAGGCTGATGTTGCAGTATAGGAGAATGCCAGGACAGGGAAGCAGGGGTGGATGGGTTGGTGAGCAGGGAGGAGGTGGGATGGGTTAAGGGATTTTCAGAGGGGAAATCAGGAAAGGGGATAATAATTTATTTTTGATAAAGATGTCAATAATAAAATTGGAAACAGTGCCTTTAATGAGAGGTGCTAAGAATGTAATAGACAATGCTCCAAGCTATGATGCTATTAGAAATCTAGGGAAGGTACAAGACTGGTGGCTCAGTAGGTAAGAGTATGTCATGCTCTTGCAGAGGACCTGAGTTAAATTTCCTCACCCCACACTGTGACTCACCACTATTTGTCTGTAACTCTAGCTTCAAAAGAGCCTTGGGCAGTGCAGCCTCTTACCATATACAAACATGAAGACAAACACTCACATACATAAAATAAAAATAAATCATTTACAAAGTAAAAAAGCCTCAAAAGACTCCTAGAAATGACACAATCAATAAGTACTACAATTAAAACCCTCAGTACCAGAATTTCTAAGACTGAAACAGGTACTTTGATATTAGAAGAAGAAAGAGGAGATAAAAACAATTTTAAGTTCATTAAAATTATGATACACTATTAATTGGGTAAATATATGAATTACAGATTTGTAGAAGGGCAATCAAGGAAAGAATATATAAAAATAATTAACAGAATAAGAGGCAAAACTTCCTTAGTATTGAGAAAGGTTCAAATGTGCAGGTCCAGAAATTGCTTGGACCCAAATAGGACTTTTATGGCATATGTTAGTTATATATAAGTACTACTTATATACTATACATATATATATAAAACAGCAAGAGAAAAATAAGTTGTTACATGAGACTTAAAAGCAGATTTTGGTTGAAATCACGAATAAAACCAAAACAATAACAAAACCTGAAAAAATGCAGTAAAGATGAAAATACCATTTAAAAAATGAACTTTCAAGGACTGGTAAAGAAGCTGTACTGATCTTCTGGAGGATGCAAATTCCGTTCTAAGAACTCATGTCTGGTAGCTTAGAGCTTCCAGTAACACTAGATCCTGGGTATCTGATGCCCTGTTCTGGCTTCTGAGGGTACCTGCACAAACATGCATTTATACACACACAGACAAAGTACACATACATATGAAAATAGAAAATAAAATAAATAAATAAGACTATCTTCCATAATTGGAGAAAAATAAGCATAGCATAAAAACAAACATGTTTAGAGAATTTCTCACATCCATATCAGCCTCAAAGACGTCAGTGAGGATGTGCCACAGCCTGGAGTGCCCAGGATGATAGAGCTACCGTCATTAACACATGTGAAATACACTACCAATGGGGGAGACACATAAAAAGATACAGATATTCTCAATATACCACATCACCAACTCACACACATGACTGGGAAGAAGAATCAAGGACATATCTCTATGGTTACATTTAGTCATAAGTATTTTAATATTGAAGCTAGTTTAAATGGCCTTTTTGTGGAAAGCTCACCAAGGGTGTACAAAAATTTTGGTGGGTTTTATATTTATTTTGAAACCTGACTGAATTTGTTTTTTTACCTTCAAAAGAGTTTGAGGCTCTGTAGTAAAACAGTGATGAGTTAAAATAAAGAGGATGAGTTAAACTAAATCAGGATGCAAATGAGTCTTATGTTTGAAGACTGCAAAAGTTAGCATTGCTAAAATGTTCACATTATAGACTCAAAGCAAAAAGTCAAAACACTAATGGCAGTTGTCACAGTCATTCATTTTTTAAAACGTCTATGAATTCATATGGAAAGACAAGAAAATCAACTTCCAAAATTGATTTAAAAGAAAATAAGGATACTAGAGTGATTATAATACCTAATATCAAAATATTACATAGCTATTTTCTGAAAATTTTATTATGCTCATACTGGAGCTGACTGCTGAAACACATAACTCAGAAATAAATAGATATTTGTAGTTTGTTTTCAACAAGCACACACATTTTAAAAAACCCAATCAACAAAATAGCAACATAAACATCCTTAAAAGAACAAAGGAGAGACTCTTCACCCTTTGAAGGGTGTTGAAGAAACAGAATGCCCTTAAGTATATACAACTTAAAGTGAATCATGTTGTGACTTGAATTAAATCCCAGAATCCACATGATGGAAAAAGAGAATGGATTCCTAGGAGTTATATTCTGACATGCACCCCCAACACACACACACACACACACACACACACACACACACACACACACGAATAAATGTAATAAAATATTTAAAACCTTTACAAACAGGAGTTCTGGCCCTGCCTAGTTTACATAATTAGTTCTACAATAGCCAAGGGTACACAGAAAAACTGTCTTGGAAAAAAATCAACAACAAATCAACAGACAATCCCACAAAACCAAAACAACAACAACAAGTAATTGAAACAAATGTCCCATTTGAACTTCCTTAAAATGTTTTAACTCACGAATGTTTCAAAATTCAGCACAGTTAGAAACAAACTGTAGAATGAAGCCCCATGGTTTCCTGAAATGGCATGAGTGGGTATAGAATTTCAGAACAGTGTATGGTTCATTAAAATACTACAAATCCTGCTATACAGTTCAGTTCTCCCTCCCCATAGTTTTCATGAATGTGCTTAATTCTATAAACCTGAATAGTTAATTAGTTTCTTCTGGAAATAATTCAGTGCACAGTAACCATTCAGATTATTCTTCTTCAGGAATAGCAAGTGATAAAACGACTTGCTATTAATGTACAAATGTAAGATTCATTTTCCTGTTATAGAATCCAATGACAGAAATAGTGAACAGCAATTCCATTTTGAGAAGTTTATATGCATGCCTATAATAAAATCTCTAGTCTTAAACTGTTCCTGACTGAGAGACAGAATCTCAACTATTTAAACACAGTGAGCAGGACCTTAATGAATCTGAATTGGAGGGGAGCTTACTCAGATGGTCTCCTGATAAAGAGTAATGACAGGAAAAGGAAAAGTGGGTTCATCTGACAGAAGACAAAGCATCGGAAATTCATTTAAAAGCATCAATCTATTTAACTCTAAACATGAACATAAAACAAAGCAGGGGACAACAAAAAAGAAGAGATAAAAGGAAACGTGAATGTTCTTGCCATAAGGGTCTCTCCCAAGGCAAGTTTGTAGTGGCCTAAGAATCACCTCTTAACCCATGGAAACTAATGGGAAAGCTGGCAAAATCTGAACCATTCTATTGTGTAAACTATTAGGCATACAGAATATACTTATTTTATGCTGAAAACCATTATAGACATGGAATCTAGACATAGTTAATGCCAAAATGTGGGAAAAATGTGTTTAAAGAAACCTGATGCTTCCTTGTCTTTTCTACAAACTACTTGTTTAAATTCCTTTTTTAAATTATTTTTAAAAGAAAATGATACAGAAATAAGGTCTCAGCTCTTTCCTCCATGTCCGAAAATATGTATAGATCATTATGATGTATATACAACCATTGTAAATCTTCATGGTGAGTTCAGGCCTTACATAGGAGTTATGATCTTCACCCTGACCCACCTTAAATATGCAACTGCCCCACATTCATGTGAGCTAAGGATACTTCCAGAAAGATTTTCACAAATGCAATTGAAAACTATTTCAAAGTTTTAATCTTGGTGGTTTTGCTTCTCTACAATACTCAAAGCACCACATGAAAAAGAACAGAATTTGTACAGTTTAATTGAGGAAGTAAGTCAGTTGAAGACACTTGGCTTGTTAAATGATGATGACTGGCTAGAAGAGAGAAATGAATGAGAAAACAGTAATTTGGTACCTTCTCTTTCCCTAGACTTTCCATACATTCATACAAAGTAACCACCATTAAAGTCTTACCTTGGTGGAATAATATCACTTAAGATAAATTTAAATACCTCTTAATGGGCTGGAGAAATGGCTCAGTGGTTAAGAGCATTGACTACTACCCCAGAGGTCCTGGGTTCAATTTCCAGCATTCACATGGTGACTTGCAATCATCTGTGATGGGATCTGATGCCCTCTTCTGGTGTGTCTGAAGACAGTGACAGTATACTGATATACATAAAATAAATCTTAAAAATCCAAACAACAACAACAATAATAAAAAAAAACAACTAAAAAGTCCTCTTCATATATCCTTGGTGCCACACAACATACATAGGAAGAATCTAGGTCTTGTCTTTCTAGCAAAGACATGGTAGGGTCCCATTCCAGGTTTATCCTATTGCGGTGATAAAACATTTTGGTCAAAAGCATCTTCTGAGAAGAATGGGGCTTACCTGGTTTATATTCCCTGTGACACTCTATCATCAAGAGAAATCAGAGGAGAAACTCGAGCAGAAACAACAGAGGAAAGGTCCAGGCTGGGTGGCTAACTGGCTCGTGGTTAGGTGGCTTACTTATACAGCCGTCTCTATACTTACATCAGCTGTGCAGCAGACAGCAGAGACTGCACTGGGCTGGATCTGTCTATATTAATTGGGACAATCAACAGTCTTCACAGCCTTGCCCACAAGACAACCTGGCACAGACAATTACTCCATTGTGACTGACTCTTTGCCAGTGCTTCTAGGTTTTAACAGATTGACAGTTAAGGTTAACTGGAACACTTATATACATTGTGACTTTTAAATATTTGTCTCTATGAACATGGGGAAAGAGTGATCAAAGATGATTCTTGATATCTTGGGTTTCTGTGCAATAGCATACACCAATAAACACACAACACACACACACACACACACACACATGCATTTGCACCAATTTATATATATAAATATATGATCACTGTGCAAACAAAACTGAAAAAAACAAAAATAGTGAGGCCTACAAAGCCACTGGGGATCACAGGAAAAAAGACAGCCTTGAAATCACTGCTCTGAATCCAGAACAAGAAAACCATGTCTTCCACCTTCCTCATATTACATTGCACTTCCTTTCTCTCTTGGCTGCATATAACCACTTTCAGTCCATTGGAAGCACATATAGAATGATAGAATTAAGTGAGCACCACTTAGTCTTCCAAACTTAGGAATTTTAAAAATTTAAGGAAGATAAAAAACATCCATACTAAGGGAAATCAATTTTTTTAAGTCTTTCATAATTTGCCTTCCATTGCACTGATAAACACCATGATCAAAATCTGCATCAGGATAGATGTGTTCTTCTTAAAGCTTACAGTCCACCATGAAGAACTCAAGGATGGAACCTGGAGACAGGAACTGAAGCGAGTCCATGGAGGAGTGTTACTAAC
Source organism: Apodemus sylvaticus (assembly GCF_947179515.1). Classification (NCBI taxonomy): domain Eukaryota; kingdom Metazoa; phylum Chordata; class Mammalia; order Rodentia; family Muridae; genus Apodemus; species Apodemus sylvaticus. The sequence goes on from NC_067473.1 coordinate 107,833,160, forward strand.
AGGCTTGCTCCTCATGGCTTGCTCAGTATTTCACGTTATTGAACTGAAGACCTCCTGCTCATGGAAGGCCACCCCCATCTATGATTAGGAGAATGCCTCACAGACTTGCCTACTGGCAGGACAGATAGAGACATTTTCTCAATTGAGATTCTCTGTTCCGAAAGGACCCTGGCTTGAAAAATCTAACCAGGAGAGTGGAAACATCTATCACATTCTCATCAGTGATAATTCCATCAATCAGACGAAAACAATAACAGATTGGGAATGCAAGCAAGTAAGGAAAAGCTAAATGTGACTGGAGTAAGCAGAAAGAACTCAAAAGAGCACGCACAAGAGCTCAGGGACACAGGAATGAAAGGCAGTGCCTATTAGCTGCCTGAATGTGGATGCAGAGAAGTGTTTAGCAAAGGAAGAGACTTGAAATTAGCCTTCCTTTAATAGCCTCCTATAAAGCGATCTGATAGAAGCCACACTGAATTAAAGAAAAACATTTATCATGATTAAAATTGTAACACTTTGTGTTTAACTCTTTTCAGTGTCTGAAGAGTGTGTTAGATTGCTCAGCCTGTCTTTTCTGAAAAATTTGCCTAGGTGAAAGATAAAGCGTTGGAAAGCATTTAAAAATGTACATGTCACCGGAATATTCCCAAATTTTAATAGTTGGGAGAGTGTTGTATATTTGCAATGCTTCAATAAGACAGCTAAAGAGATTTCTATCTCATCTCTTTATGAAACTCCCCCAGGGCATGAAAACAAGCTTGAAAAGTTTCAGTCAACAGTGTAAATTGGAAGTTCGTGTTAAATAAGCCATTGAAAAACTACACTTTAGGATGAAATTACCATCTCAGCCATTACCACAGGCACCACACCATGCACTTGAAATAATAGCTATATTTTGTAATAGCATCATATTCAAGCATTTATGTTTTTTTTTCCTTTTTGTAACTAACCAGGACACCATAGGAGACCATTGGAAAACAAACCACCTTATTCTCTGCCTTTCCTGTTATTATTCAGAGCGGAAGAGATAACATAGTAACAGCAGCAGCCGTTCTGGGATCCTACAAAACAGTTGTGGCTGATAAAGCTGACATCTTCATAAGCTTAGCACTGTTTTAAAATAAATTTCTAATAGGTTGTATGATCTGTGAAGTCATTCCAAGGGGGTTGTTTCAGAGGCCAACTGTGCAGCGCTTGTGGTCTTGCCTCAGTGGTGAGAGAGCTCAGGGGGAGCAGGACGTGGAGATTTCTCCGTTTTCAGAGACAGTTTCTGTGTCAGCCAAATGCTCATTCTTCCATTCATTAGAAACTCCTAAAGTCATTCATTCATGCCATGCCAAGACAAAGAGGTGAGACTAGAGAGATGGCTCAGAGGTTAACAGTCCTTGCTTCTCTTCCAGGGAATATAAGGTCATTCCTAGGATTCACATCAAACAGCTATGACTACCTGTAACTCTTCTGAAAAGAGGTAGTGAGAAGAGACTGAAATTCTTCTGGCTTCCACTGGTCCACATAGACATATATGCAGACACATAAATAAAAAATAATAAAATTACTTTTAAATAAAAAGAAGAAATGAAAGAGAATGGAATGTATAGCCTCGTGAGTTACACGCACAGTGAGCACATGGGCCTGCACATGCATACACATGCTAGGATTTACATGACATAGAATGATACCAGACAAAGAAAGCACAAGATAACAGGTGAGTATGGGGAATGCTGTGTCCCAAAACCTAAATTTTGGGTGGACAGACGGTTGAGCACTTAAGAGCACTTGGCTGTTCTTGTAGACACCTAGGTTTGATTCCCGCTGCCCTGATAGTAAACTCTGAACCACCCTAACTCCAGTTCCAATGAATCTAATGCCCTCTTCAGGACTCCACACATACCAAGCACACATGTGACTCACATGTGACTCATGTACACATATGTGGACAAAATACTACGCCATAAGATAAAAGTGAATAAATCTTTTTAAACAATTTAAAAGCTGGAGACAGTGACTCATGACGGTGATATTCCAGAAGGACACAGAGGCAGCAGCCAGAGCAGCAAGCAGGACAGCATTCCCATGAACAGGTGAACAGAGACACCGCTGAGTTCTTCATTGAACGTTCTTTTTATTGAGACTTGCAACCATTATTGAAATCTTAAGCAAGGAGACCGTTCAGGTTAAGGAAAGAAATTAGAAAAGAGTTTGAACTTAATTTAAAATGGTCAAATTTTACTTTACTAATTTTTCATGCACACAACTTTCTGAAAGACAGGCAAGTGCTTTAGCATTGTGCTGTATCTCCAGAAAAACAAACAACAACAACAACAACAAAAACAAAAAACAAAAAAATCAACCTTGGAAAAATAGCACTGATATCTCATCTCTCCAGCACTGCTGAAAATTGTCATTTTAGCTACAAAATTAAACATATCTAGAATTTACAAACTAGCAACAAATAAACTGTCATTTAGAGTCAGCATAATAATAAAACTTTTTTTTTTTGTTTTTTGTTGTTGTTTTAGTAAGCCTGGATATCTCAAATATGGCGTAATTCTGCTAGACAGGGTTTTGTTGGTTGCTGAAAATTCAACTTTACTTAGCTATCCTGAATTTATATTTGCAGATCTGGCAGCCATGGCCAGGAGATAGAGAGTGTAGGATTTGTGTGGTTACTCTGCCAAGCTGCTCAGAAATGGAAAGAGAGAGAAGGGGATATCTCTCGGTGGGCAAGACTTGTGCTGCAAGCTTGTGGGCCTGAGTCTGGGTCCACAGAACCCACGTAAATGTCAGGTGTGTATGGCAGCTTGTCTATAATGCCAGCTCTCTAGAGTGAGCTAGCTAGAAACATTAACCACATCAGCCCGATAGTTGACTGAGAGGCTGCCTCATTACTAAGCTGGGTAAGTGAACAAGGATAACTTGACATCAGCCTCAAACCTCCACATGCATGTATAGCCATGCGAATGCACACCAACATAACGAACATGCATACCACATGTGCACACATAACATACAGGGGAAAGGCATGGAAAATAATTGTGTACAGAACCAGCACTTGAGTGGCAATTTAATAAAAGGAAGGTTCATAATATTTTAGTAAACTTTAATGAAGATCACTTTATACATCAACATTAATAGCCTATAATACCTTTGAACAGTTATTGTGAAGGAGGAAACTTCCTTCTGAATTTTTAAAAATACAAAATTTTGTACTTTATGTGTATGAGTATTTAGCCTGTATGTATAGAGTTGCGCTGCTATGGGGCCTGTGGCCTTCACAGATCAGAATAGTGAATAAGATCTCTTGGGATTCAAATTACGAATGGTTGTGAGGCATGTGCGGGTCCTAGGAGCTAAACATGGTCCTCTAAAAAGCAACTAGTGCTGTTGATGATTGAGCCACCTCTCCAGTCCCAGGAAACTTGCTTTTAAATATAATAACAAGAAAGCCTAACTTTGTAAAGAAAATATAGATTAAGTATAGGAATTCTGAAAAGATTCATCAACCTGTTTGCATAGGCACATAAATATTGTATGTATAAAAACATACACACACACATATTTATATATTTTACATAATACATAAAATGTATATATTATACATTTTATTATGTAGATAAAAGTCACCCCATTATTACTCATTTTGGTTATTAGGTATTTAAACATTCATATCTTTATTTAAAAGTTAGTGTTTTTACCTTTAAAAATCACACAACAAATCATTATTAAACCTGTCAGTTTCTTCATGAAACATGTGCCTCAATATGCGGTTACTTTCCATGACTCGCTAATTCTGGAAGAATGAGGAAGATGTATCTTTAAAAACATTATTTTAAAAGGAGGTTTTATTTAATCCTTCAGTAAACATTCACCCGTAACTCTCTATGTGGATGGCAGTGGAGATGAATATGCGGATTGAACTCATGCAGTCCCCGTCCTCAAGAATTTGTTCATCCAGTGTAGAAGCCACTCAGTAAGACAAGCACAGATGGGAGGGAATGCTTTGAAAGAATGCAATGGTGAGCCTGAAGGAACAAAAGAAGAGGAGGGCACACAGAGGAGTGGAAAAAGGGACAAAAAAAGAGAGAGAAACAAAAGAGAAAATGAGAGGAAAAGTTCTCAGCCTCAGTGACATCAGGGAACAGTACAAACTTGCTGACAGATATGAGGATGATTCAAAGAAATGATAGCATAGAGATGGAACAGTCTACAGGGTCTGAGTCACTGACCGATGGCCTCAGGCTTGAGCCAAGTCACTAAGAGATGAGCACAACTCTCAAATCAGGATGTATTCAGTCAGTATTCAGTCAGGTTTCACTTTATCCTGAGAAAAAAACAATTGCAATTTCTTAAATAGTGTATGGAGATGACAAAGTTGTTTCTTGTTTTCAGTACTAAGTCTGCATCCTGTGCAGAGACAGGCAAGGGAGAAGAACCTGTTGATGATAGTTCTGAACCCCGCAAGAGAGAATCTGGATGACTAGTATTGATGAAAGACAGAATGGTTTCAGAAAGGTGGTCGAGAGCAGGGCTTACCTCTGGTGAGCTGCTTTTTGATGGGCTGAAATCGAGCTCTGCTGTTAGCATACTTGCTATAATGAAAACCACAGGGGTGAATAGACCGCACAGGAAAGAAAATGAAGGAAGAAGGAAAGGGTTACCAGGATGAAGCTCCAGACATTAAGAATGTAAAATGTGTAGACAGAGAATCAAAGAAGGAAACTTAGCATCAGGTATAGATCAGAAACCCATGAAGAGTCCCACCAGGCATGCTCAGTGGCTTGGAGGCCAGCGAGGGCTTGCTACTTTTCCATTGGGCCTGGCTTTTGTTCCCAACACTCATATCAGAGAGCTCCAGCCACCTGTGATGCCAGCGTTAGAGGATCTGGCACCTTCTTCTGGCTTCTGTTGGCAACTGTGTGTACAGGTGACACACAGACACACATCCATACACACACCCATACTTACAAATGAATAAATAAAACTAAATCTTTAAAAATAAAGAGAACCCACCAAACTGGGATATCAGCGTCACCTGTCAAGAGGTTTATTTTCCAGGAATGTGTTGGATTTTCCCAGTGCTTTTACTGCCTGTCTTTCTTGAATTATGTGAAAGCAAACTTTACAGTTTACACTTTCAACAGCAGCATGGGAGATATGTAGAAGAGGCTTTGCTGACATGTCCTGCTCCTTCAGCACAAACACTTGACAAGCTTTAATTAGTTTGCTAGTTCTGAGTGAACGCAATATCATCACTCCATTGGTAATCCTTTGCTTCTAGGGATGGTTCTTTTTTTTTTTTTTCTTCTTCTTTTTTGTTTCTAGTTCAGGTAAGGTTTCTCTACCACGTGCATCACAGTAATTTTGATTGCTGCCTTCCCATAATTTGTTCCTGGAAATTAGTTAATTAGCTCACATAAAACTTCATTAATGGTCTTGTTTCAAACACATTCAAATCTTATTTTTCTTTGACAGGATTTTCATTTATAAAGTTAATTTAAAATTTTACTTTTCCCATTGAAAATATTCACTGAAGTACTCAGATTTAAAAAAAAAAAAAGAACATGAGGGAAAATCATTTTAACAGTTTGATTTTATTATTAAGCAGAATGAATTTTTGAACAAAAAACAAGAGATAGTCATACATACTGAATAAAGAGCATATTTCTCAATTTAATGTGTTTATTTGCAGGTTGAAGAAATTGTTTATAAAATGGATCCATGTCAGTCAACTGCAGGCTTTTACCAGAATCAAGAGACATAGGCCAGAGAAGGTAGCTCATCTTCCAAAGCAAGATCTCCACCAATGAGGAACAGCCTCGCTCTTGGTGTTACCCCTTTATTGTTGGATGTGTTTTATCTTCGCTCCTCCTTTACCTCCGTCTCAGCCTTGAAGTCCAACCCCACCCTTTTCTGTATTCCTGCTGGTCCTTCTCTGTATTTGGCACATTCTACATATAAGTCTTCTCAGCCCACGGTTTAGTACAACTTAGTTTAGCCCAATTTTAAGTTTCTTTTAAAAGTCTTCTTTTACAGTCATGCTTTACTCAACTACCAAATCAAATATGATATTTACTTTACTACATTAGAAAATGAAATAACTAAAAACTCCTAGAAAGCCCTAGAATGTCATGGAACTGGTGAAGCACGGGTGTCTTTTTCCCTTTTCAGAGCCTGTGATTAGCTGTGATTAACTGCACATTTATGGAGGGGAGGAATTCCTTGTAAGTTCAGACTCTAATAAAACTGAATCACGACACTTAATTGGGAATTGGGAACTTGAGCCAGCCCCTATGAGGGCTTCACTTGTAAAAGAAATTAGGATCAAGAAGCAGGGAAATGGTTCAGCTGATAAAGTGCTTGTACAAGCATGACCAACTAAGTTAGAGGAAGTAAATAATATTTTCAGGCACACATACCTCCCACCCCAACACACACAACACACACACACACACACACACACACACACACACACACGAGAAAGAGAGATGGGGAGGAGAGAGAGAAAGACAGAGAGACAGAGAGAGAGACAGAGAGAGGATGCAGGTGGGAGATCAGAATTAAATAAGTTGATCTTTAGGAAAACACAGGGGAAAATCCAAAATATCATCCAAAATTAAAGAACAGGAATTACTCAGTAAAGTGGTATATTAATTAAGCATGTTCACATCACGTCATCATTGGAGATTGTTTATTTACTTTTTAATTACTTCCATTTTAAAATTAAGATATAATTGCATCACTTTCCTCATTTTCTTTCTCTCCTCCAGTGCCTAAAATGTTCCTTCCCTCAAATCCCTTCCATGACCCCATTATCAGACTGACAGCATCCTTTTCCTTGGTTATTATTATAACATATGTTAATATGTGTGAATGTATAAGGATGCAAAAATTGATAGCTAGAAAGAAGATAGATAGAGAGAGAGAGAGAGATAGTTAGATAGGTAGGTAGATAGATAGATAGATAGATAGATAGATAGATAGATCTCCTTGAGTTCATGATTTCAGGTTGACTGCTTTGAATTGGATAAGCATTTACAAGGCCCACCCCTGTAAGAGCCTCATTAATTTATTCTAATCCTCTCTCTTCTCTCTCTCTCTCTCTCTGTCTCTCTCTCTCTCTCTCTCTCTCGTCTCTCTTCTCTCTCTCTCTCTCTTTCTCTTTAAGCAGTACTTCTTGGCTAGGGGTAAGGCTATTATTTTTTATTATAAAATATAATGGATATTTATTCCAGACATTATTTCAAATAAATATTCTGATATAAGAGAATTCAGTAATTTCATCACCAAGAGAGTTAGTTTGTAGTCTCAAATCATGATAATGGCTTACTGATTGAGTCTCGCTTTTGTAGGGAAGGCATGGGCAGATGGTGCCAGTTAACAGAGGGTAAATGTATGCCAAGCACAGTAAAATTACACCACAGTGCTCTGGATATCTGTGATTGAAAGCAGCTGTCTCTAACAGTAAGGAGATAGATAGCTCCTATTGTTTTCCAGTGTGGTATGTGTGCATAAAACAAACAACTAAGCTAGGATTACACTAACATATTTTCTCATGTACAATGATTTTTTTTTGTCTCTGAAAAATATCCTCAATGTAATTAATGCTGATTTTTAGCTAGGTTACAACTTAGATTTATTTTGCAAAAAATGCTAGTAGCCATATATATATATATATATATATATATATATATATATATATGCATTGCATTCTTATGCCTTTAATAGCTTAAGTGTCACTTTGAAATTTCTCATGATATGATATGTGGAGGGGGGAGTGCGTGCATGCATGCGTGTATGTGTGTGTGTGTGTGTGCGTGTGTTTAAAGAAGCTTTATGTATTAATCAAATTTCAAAACATGGCCAACACAGCTGGACATATAAACTGAAAGAACATCACTCCCATCTGGTGGCAGACATTAAAATATTGAGCCTAAGGCCCAAACAGAAATTAATCTGACTCTAGATTACATAGTCATCAATTAAATTGGTATCTGGAAAGTGTCCATTAATCACTGCTTCACAATCGTTCCTGTGACCTTAATGCAAAGAAGCATTTCAATAGAACCATCTGAGATATATGCCATTTATTGGTTAACCTAGAAACTTGAGAACTGTTGACATTAAGAGATGAGACTATTTGTAAGCCACTAGAAATATTAAATAGCCATTCAGTTAAATTTAATATAAGTGATAGAGATAAGTCCCCAAATCATGACCAGGATATATATTCAAGTCATTCAATTAATCTATATTTATGCACACATATTTTAAAGAAGAAAAGTTACATAATCATCAAAAATCTTTATCAAATTTTATATGGTTCTGGCATAGGTACACTTAATTCAACTTAAAAGTGGAAAACTAGCATTTAAGGAAAAGAAAACACCTTCCAAAAGTGAAAATAGAACTTAGTAATAAAACAGATGAAATACCTGGAAACAGGATCAGAAAAACATACAGAAAGATCCCCCGTCATATGATGTTCTTACCTCTCTTATCTTTCCTGTGTTTACTTCTTTGACAGGAATGTATATGTACAGCTGCTTCAACACTGTAGTGTTGCAATAGAATGTACTCAAATATATTAATAGGTGAATCTCATAAATAAGTCAGGAATGATATTATTAAGATAAATAGAAAAGGATCCAGTGCAGGGAACAATGTGTCCTCTTCTTATATTACCATTGTTTTGGTCAATTTATACATAAATTATTAAACAGTGGTAATTGTTAAGAAAACATAATATGGTGTAGGGAAAAGGGGGAATGGGAGACATGGATTTGTTCTTAGAAGGACTTGCTTTATGAATGCTGCTTTTAATTCTGGAATCAGATGTGTTTCATCAGCCCCTGAGTTTAAAATGAATCTTCCATTTCTCTCATTGTAACTAAGGGAAGTAAGCACTCTTGGGAATCAAGAAGGGATGGTCGATTTGAGGCACAAATTTCTACAGGAGAGGCATAAAATTACAAACTTTCTCTAAACATGTAAAACAGATTATGATGATTTTAAAGTCCATATATCTCTAATCACTTAGCTTCCTAATAGCATAAGTCAAAGTCAACTGTTGAATCCCCCTCTGTGTAACTTCATAGGTAGGGACCAGTGCATAATCCTCAAAATGACATGACAGTGGACAAAGAGAAACCCTTCCGAGATTTCTTGCCTGTCAGGACAATTTAGAAGAACTTATTGCACTTTTTAAACACCAGTTTGTGTCATGTATCAGGCATTTAGTATTATTGATATAAAGAAATGAAGACCAGCATTCCAGTAAATGCTATCCTGTTTTAATGGAATGACCTTTGACATTCCATGGAATGACATCATTAGCTTACTAACAATGGAGGATGAATTCTTTCTTCGAATTTCAGGATTTTAATAGTGATAAATTTCTTAAAAAATAATCTATCAATGCCAATGTTATCAGACAAATCTATAACCTTCATACATATCTTAATTAATATTATTTAAAGTTATACTAGAAAATTTAATTTTTATTAATAGTGAATTCCTAATGTCATTTTTTCTTAGTAAGGGAAGGAATTTGATTAGACACATCAACCTCTACTTTCTGTGTTGTTTCACCCAGTATCAAATCTTTCCAGAAAGTGTGAAGCAATAACAGGCTTCCCCTGGGCATTCACTTCTGCTGTGAACAGTATTTTATTCATGAAGTTGTGTTCATGCATTTGATACACTGGTATTGTGGTCCAATTTTTCTCTGTTCCACATTTTCTTTTAAATGTCAGTTATGGAATTCATATTGAATATTTTATTATCTCCCTTTTATCTTTCCCAAGAGTTCCAAGAAGCAGAGATCACATCACATGGATCAGTAAGAGTTCATTCAAGGGCTGTAAGAGATTCTTTCCATGCCAGCATGTAAAAATTTACAGGTTAACAACAACATGCACAAGAGATGTCATCACACTGAATGTTATCACACTATAGTATGCAAGTTAAAGCACATAGACATTGGAGGTATTTTACATGTATTATAGTCAGTTGCATAGCTAAATCCTTTTTCATAACTGTAAAGTTACATGTCTAGAGTCTTCAAGTTACAAGATTGGTAAATCATGGCAGCAGAAACTGGAAAGTGATACACTCTCTGTCTTTACAAAATGGTGCTTTATTAGTAGCCCTCAAGATTGATTAAAGGAACAAAACACATGAAAGAAGCATTAATAGTAATGATGATGATAAAATAATAATGATAATAAAAATAATCAATCTTCTTGGACCAGAGAGATGGTTCATCAGGTAAAGGTGCTTTCCACCAAGTCTGATGATCTAAGTTCTATCCCTTGACTCCAGAAGGGAATTGCCCACTGACCTCTTCACCTCACCACAATGAATGAACGTAATATTTTAACCATTGTTTTCCTTACTCGATGGTTTCTGTAGGTTTTATTTTGTTTTTCTTTGATTGCTTTTAAGTATATCTCCTAAAACCTCCACTGGTAATTGCTGAGAAAACCAAGACATGGGGCAAAGAGTATCTCAAAAAGACTGTCAGAAATCTGATCATCGAAAGAGACATTAGCAGGGGGATGGAATGAAATGAGTAAGGACCAAGGACCGTAGTGTTGGAAAGAAGAAGACAGGAAAACTTTCTCTCTTTGCTGGAGAGTAACAGAAACTTATGCTGAATTGATTCCTTCAACTCTGTGGAAAGAAGAGCAGTGATGAACATAGATATTCAACTAAAGACGTTCTTTGCAAAGCCCTGAAGGGATTGCTTCATGTCCCCGGATTGGTTATTTTATTGGTTATTATGTGAGAGAAAACAGGTAAAGACAAGGATGAGTTATTATGGTTAAAAAAGAAAAGAAACAGAAAATGATAATTTGGAAAGTTCTCTGCCTTCAAAGATTGCAAAAGAGGCCCAAATTAAAATAGTTACTTTCTGGAAAAGTTGCTGGAAGATGATGAATTGCTGTTTATCTTTAAAACTGTGGTCACCTAGGAGGGGAGATCCCACCACCAGAAGATACCCACCAAGTCCCCAGACCCTGCCTGGTAGCTAGATTCAGAAGCTGTTCCGCTTTGAGGTTTCAGGTCCAACTTTAAGATTCTAACTGATGTTCTTTTCCAAATAGGTTAACGAAGACTAACTCACATGATATAGAACGTCCCAATAGCACCAAACAACTTACAAATATGAGACAGATCCTTTGTTGAAGGATTTCCCTGAAGGCCCCTTCTTTTGGAAACTCTCACTTTAAGGAAATCTTCCAACCTTCCACCCTCCAACCCCTTTTTTGAGTCACCATCTTATAATGTACCCTGGTTGACCTGGAACTCATCAGGTCTGCCTCTGTCTTCTGAGTTTAAATATTAAAAGTAGAAGGAGCTGCGGAAGGAGGGAAGCCCCCCTGGCCATACTCACTGCCTGCCAGGACAGAAAAGGATCACTAGGTACTGTATCACCCTGAGCTTTAGATCTCTGGGGGGTGCAAACCGCCAGGGTCCTGCCTGCACTCAGGAACTGAGCACATAGGCAGTTCATCTGCAAACCAGTCCATCGTGGGACCTGTGTCCTATGTGAGAATCAACAGAGGGAGTGATCCCCACCACAACATCTTTGCTCCATAATAGAGCAGACAGAGAACACCTGGTTGACCTTGACAACCTAAGTATAACATTGCTTGAGGCAAGACTGAGAAGGGCTCCAAAGGCACAAAAGAGGAAGGCAGCATATCAGTAATCTGTGCCAGAGGAAACCCAGTCATCCAGTGTTGCAGAGATAACCTTAAAGATCCACAGTAGGTTGAAGCTCCAGCCAGTGACAATAATACCATCTAACACCTGGGAGAACTAGATGGCTAAAGGCAAACGTAGGAACATTCCTAACAGAAACCAAGGCATTATGGCAGCATCTGAACCCAATTCTCCAACAATAGCAAGTCCGGGATACCTCAACACACCAGAAAAACAAGATTTGGATTTAAAATCACTGGTCATGATGCTGGTAAAGGAACACATGAAGGACATACTTAAAGAAATTCAGGAGAAAATGGATCAAAAATTAGAAGCCCTTACAAGAGAAACACAAAAATCATTGAAAGAAATTCAGGAGAATACAAAAGCCAATAAGGAGGAAATACAAAAATCACTTAAAGAAATACAGGAGAACTTTGATCAACAGGCAGAAGTCATGAAAGAGGAAACATAAAAATCTCTTAAAGAATTAGAGGAAAACAAAAACAAGCAAATGACAGAACTGAGCAAAATCTTCCAGGATCTAAAAACAGAAGTAGAAACAACTAAGAAAGCACAAAGGGAGACAACTTTGGAGATAGAAAACCTTGGGAAGAAATCAGGGACCATAGACACAAATATCAACAACAGAATACAAGAGATAGAAGAAAGAATCTCAGATGCCGAAGATACCATAGAAACCATGGACTCAACAGTTAAAGAAAATGCAAAATGCTAAAAGCTTGTAACCCAAAACATCCAGGAAATCCAGGACACAATGAGAAAGCCAAATCTAAGGATTATAGGCATTGATGAGAGTGAAGATTTACAACTTGAAGGGCCAGCAAATATCTTCAACAAAATTATGGAAGAAAACTTCCCTAACATAAAGAGAGAGATGCCCATGAATATACAAGAAGCCTACAGAACTCCAAACAGACTGGACCAGAACAGAAATATCTCCCGTCACATAATAATCAAAACCCCAAATGTACTAAACAAAGAAAGAATACTTAGGGCAGTAAGAGAAAAAGGACAAGTAACATATAAAGGATTAGAATTACACCATATTTCTCTCCAGAGACCATGAAAGCTAGAAGATCCTGGGCGGAGCTCATGCAGACTCTAAGAGAACACAAATGCCAGCCAAGACTACTATACCCAGTGAAACTCTCAATTACTATAGATGGAGAAACCAAGATATTCCATGACAATACCAAATTTACACAATATCTTTCTGCAAACCCAGCCCTACAAAGGATAATAGGGGGAAAACACCATTACATTGAGGGAAACTATACCCTGGAAAAAGCAGGATATTAAGCTTCTTTCATCAAACCCAAAGAAGATAACCACACAAGTATAAAATTAAAATCAAAAATGATAGGAAGCAATAACCACTACTCCTTGATATCTCTTAACATCAATGGACTCAATTCCCCAATAAAAGGACATAGACTAACAGACTGGTTACAGAAACAGGACCCTACATTTTGCTGCATACAGGGAACACACCTCAGTGTCAAAGACAAAAACTACCTTAGAGTAAAAGGCTGGAAGACAATTCTACTAGCAAATGGTCCCAGGAAACAAGCCAGAGTTGCCATTTTAATTTCAGATAAAATTGACTTTCAACCTAATGTCATCAAAAGAGACATAGAAGGTCACTACTTGTTGGTAAAAGGAAAAATCCAACAAGAAGAACTCTCTCAATCCTGAACATCTATGCCCCAAATACAAGGGTGCCCTCATTCATAAAAGAAACTTTACTAAAGCTCAAAGTACACATTGCACCTAACACAATAATTGTGGGTGACTTCAACACTCCACTCTCATCAATGGACCGATCAGGAAAACAGAAACTAAACAGGGAGACAGTGAAACTAATTGAAGCTTTGGACCAATTGGAGTTAACAGACATATATAGAACTTTTCATCGCAAAGCAAAAGAATATACCTTTTTCTCAGCACCTCATGGTACCTTCTCCAAAATAGATCATATAGTTGGTCATAAGACAGACCTCAACAAATATAAGAAGATTGAAGTAATCCCATGCCTCCTATCACATCACTATGGAGTAAAAGTGGTCTTTAATAACAGTAAAAACAACAGAAATCCCACATACACATGGAAACTGAACAATACTCTACTCAATGATACCTTGGTCAAGGAAGAAATAAAGAAAGAAATCAAAGATTTCTTAGAATTTAATGAAAATAAAGGCACAACATACAAAAATCTATGGGACACAATGAAAGCAGTGCTAAGAGGAAAACTCATAGCTTTGAGTGCCTCCAAAAAGAAATTCAAGAGATCATACACTAGAAGATTAACAGAACAACTGAAAGCCCTGGAACAAGAAGAAGCTAATTCACCCAAGAGGAGAAGAAGACAGGAAATCATCAAACTCAGGGCTGAAATCAATCAAGTAGAAACCAAGAGAACCATACAAAGAATTAACAAAACCAAAAGCTGGTTCTTTGAAAAAATCAACAAGATAGATAAACCCTTAGCCAAACTAACCAAAGGGCACAGAGAACGTATCCAAATGCTATTCCCATAAAAATCCCAACCCAGTACTTCATAGAGCTAGAAAGAGCAATTCTCAAATTCATCTGGAATAACAAAAAACCCAGGAGAGCTAAAATTATTCTCAACAGTAAAAGAACTTCAGGGGGATTCAGTATCCTATACTATAAACTTTACTACAGAGCAATAGTGATAAAAACTGCATGGTATTGGTACAATATCAGGCAAGCAGATCAATGGAATAGGATTGAAGACCCAGAAATGAACCAACACACCTATGGTCACTTGATCTTCGACAAAGGAGCTGAAAGCATTCAGTGGAAAAAAGATAGTCTTTTCAACAAATGGTACTGGTTCAATTGGAGGTCAGCATGCAGAAGAATGCGAATCAACCCATTCTTATCTCCTTGTACTAAGCTCAACTACAAATGGATCAAGGACCTCCACATAAAACCTGACATACTGAAACTAATCGAAAAGAAACTGGGGAAGACCCTGGAGGACATGGGCACAGGGGAAAAGTTCCTGAATAGAACACCAATAGCTTATGCTCTAAGATCAAGAATTGACAAATGGGACCTCATAAAACTACAAAGATTCTGTAAGGTAAAGGACACTGTCAAAAGGACAAAACGTCAACCAACAGACTGGGAAAGGATCTTCACCAGCCCTAAATCTGACAGAGGGCTAATATCTAATATATACAAAGAAATCAAGAAACTAGAATGCAGAGAACCAAATAACCCCATTAAAAAGTGGAACTAAACAAAGAATTTTCACATGAAGAACTTTGGAGAGCTGAGAAAAACCTTAAGAAATGTTCAACATCATTAATCATTATGGAAATGCAAATCAAAACAACCCTGAGATTTCACCTCACACCAGGCAGAATGGCTAAGGTCAAAAACTCAGGAGACAGCAGGTGTTGGCGTGGATGTGAAGAAAAAGGAACACTCCTCCACTGCTGGTGGGATTGCAAGATGGTGCAACCACTTTGGAAATCAGTCTGGTGGTTCCTCAGGAAACTGGGCATGACACTTCCTGAGGACCCTTTTATACCACTCCTGGGCATATATCCAGAGGATTCTTCAGCATGCAATAAGGACACATGCTCCACTATGTTCATAGCAGCCCTATTTGTAGTAGCCAGAAGCTGGAAAGAACCCAGGTGTCCCTCAATGGAGGAATGGATACAAAAAATGTGGTATATTTACACAATGGAGTACTAGTCAGCCATTAGAAACAATGAATTCATGAAATTCTTAAACAAATGGATGGAGCTGGAGAACCTCATACTAAGTGAGGTAACCCAGTCTCAAAAGATCAATCATGGTATGCACTCACTGATAAGTGGATATTCGCCTAGAAACTTTGAATACCTAAGACATAATCCACAAATTAAATGATATCCAAAAAGAATGGAGGAGTTGCCTCTGGTTCTAGAAAGACTCAGTGCAAGAGTATAGGGGAATTCCGGAACAGGGAAGTGGGAAGGGGTAGATGGAGGAACAGGGGGAGGGAAGAGGGCTTATGGGACTTGCGGGGAGTGGGGACCCAGATAAGGGGAAATCATTTGAAATATAAATAAAATATATATCAATAAAAATTTTTCTTTTAGAACAATTACTTTTCCAAGGGGCCACTTTTGAATGAAAACCAGTAAAATGAAACATTTCAGACTGAATTTTTTTCCTATTAGTTCTATTGTATCATTTTGGAGGTGATACTTCTTACTGACTTCAAGTTTCGAAGACTGGAACCCATGGCAAGAATTGTATATTTAACTTAACCACTTATAAATTAGGGAATGAAACGGAGTGTTGCAATTCAGTGCTTAGAGGTCCTTGAAAGGTTGTTTTTCGTTGAATACATGACTTGCCACTTGAAAGTTACAGTGGTAGCAATACAAACAAACAAGATACAAAAACACCTAACAGAAGTTTTATGGAATATCCTGGGATTAAGAAAAAATAGGGAGCAACATGTATAAGAACAACTCTTTGTAAACTGTAAAGCATCATGCAAATATTAATTGTAAGAGAATATGAATGGGAAATTTACTTTGTAGTCATGTAGTACTTCTCTGAGACTGACAGAAATATCACTCCTCTGCTAGGAAACATGATGCTTTTAATGCTGAAGCCATACATACACAGTAAATAGAATTGACATGATTGTTAAGGATTTTATTGCTGTGTAAATACTAACAAAGTTTTTGCCATATTGGTAAGTGAGCTAGTCTATCAAACAATCATGCCAAGGGCAGTGAATTGGTACTGAAAAGGAGTTAGACTCCATCAAGAGGTATAGTATTTTGCTTTGCAATTACTCTGCAATTAAGAAGAATATGTGCAAAGCCCCCACAAAGAGGTATTGGCATAAATACCAACAACCACATAGTGAAAATTTATGTACTTGTTCAAAGTGGTTCACTTAATTTTTTAAAATAATGATTTTTATATTACCTTGCTGCTCATCTGTTCTTCTTCTCTCTCTCATACTATTGAAAGGTCTCTGTACTAAGTGCTAACTACTTCTTGAGGTCATATTTCCCCATTGACCTTAGTTTTGTTCATAAATGTTATAATGTCTGCCCTGAGGAAACTGTCATTTAATCTTAATGTTTTACTCCTGAGCACCTGTGTTTGAATATTACAGTGATTTCAGAAGTATTTATGTATTAGGATTTAAAGGCAATAAAATGCTTTCTTGGTGAACATAAAAAAATAATAAAAGTATGAGCCACCATGACTAATTTCATTCTGAAGACCCCCCCTTCAGATTTTAAAGGTAAGTCCTTTCCCTTTAATATCCTGTTAAGTGGTTTTTAATGTATTATTGTTTCTTTCTAATACATTCTCAACTCTCTCAACTCAAGGCTCAAATAGAGTTTCAAACTAATAAACTTCAATTGAAGTCTCAGAGTTTCTCCTAATAGACATCTTTCCTGAAGGGTTACTGTTTATCAGCTCCATTCCAAAACTGTTCCTAATTTAAAAGCGAGGCAACCTATTGCATAACCTGAAGGTCTTTTGCTGGTACCTTATATGAATACACAGTTCAAAGTATCAAGTCAATAAAGGGTGTTGGAACCTACACCTGAGGCATGGAGTTTCCTTGACCATTGCATCAGAAGTGTCTGGACATGGGAATATTTAAGAAAGACTTTCTGGAACAGATTATTCAACAGAATATGTTATCAAAGGTATACATGGGAAACCATGACATTCTTGAAAAGGTTAAAAACTTCTAGTTAAAGGGCAGAACTTAAAGGGATGACTGCATCCCTCATATTTGACCTGCAGAAACTCAGGCCATATATGTACATGAGCATTTATGGCCAGTGCTCCATGAAAAAAAAAAAACCTATTACTCAACAGGAGACTCTCAAGCCCCAGAGGGTTGTTCACAGGCCTTGGAATCCAGAGGCACTTGTTCACTGGAAGCTATAATCTTCAGGCTGGCAAAGTTTTCTTGTACTTCCTCATTTTTTTAGAGTTGGAATGTATGTAACTGAGATTGCCTGCCTCTCTTATTAATTAATTTCAGAAGACCATACATCATCCTTTCACAGGTAAACAGAAACTTTGATGGACTTATCCCTAAAAGACTCACATGAGTTTGGAGACTTTAAAGGCAATTAAATTGGTGAGACTTTAAAATGCAATTGAAGCTATGATGGTTGAGATTTTCAGAAACATGGGGACTTAATGAAAATGTTTTTTGTACATGGTGAGTACCCAGAAGCTACCCTGTGTCATGATGAATGATAACCCGCAGTCCCCTCAAAACAGCTACCTTCTATTGATGGAAACTCTAATCATGCTCTCTTAAATAGCAAAAGGCTTTTAAAGATGCAATTTCGTTAAGGATACAAAGATGTAGGTAATTTTCTAGTATATTCAAGTAGGCTCAATATAACAGAGTCCTAAGAGGATCAATATCAGAGAGGGTACATGAATATAGCAGAGACAAGGGAATGAAATGTGCAGATTCTATATTGCTGATGTCAAATATACAGGAAGAGGTCACAGAAGTCAAGAGGGTTCCAGGAGCTAAAAAAAGCAAGGACATGGTTTTCTGCTCAAGTATCCAGTAAGAATGCAGCCCTGCCTGTGCCTTGACTTTAGAATTTTTGACCTCTAAAACCATCAAACAATAAATCTATGTTGCTTGAAGCCATTAACTTGATGGTAATTTGTTAAAGCACACAGCACAAACCAATAAAAATAGCCTCAAGCTTCATGTGGCATAATGAATCTCTACAAATGCACCATAAAAGTTCACATTTTCATATTCCAGGAACTTAAGGGTTCAGATTGCAAAGGACGTTATTCATGAGACACTAAACATTAATTCTTAACACTTAAAATCCTGATGACATTCTGTGCTCTTGACAGTCACCTCATGGAAATGTGTTAACACAAAAATAGAGCAAGTGTCCAGTCTAACAAGACAGAGTTTGCCTTAGTAAACTGAGAGGAAAATAATGAAATGAATTTTCACTGCTAGGGAACAGTCAATAGTTTTTCTGACCTATGCATTTACATCTGAAAGTGATTGAGAAATCATTCATTTATACACTGAAACCACTGTTGCAAGTGAGGGCTCCCTTCACCAAGGGCCTCCTCTTTTGTTATGTCACCAGCTTAAAAAAAATCATATGAAGTGTGGCTAAAAGCTCCTTTAAGACATAGAAGGCAATGAGACAGTCCTCACTTGAAGAAATGATATGTACTTAGTATTCTGCATGATGGCAAGGTGTATCCTCTTTATAAATTTCAACAGTTTTGAGAGGATCATGGAACTCACCAATAAAAACAACACAGCAACAACAGCAACAACAACAAAACATAAGTAGTAAAAATCCCCTTACCTGTGTCACAAGTGGCTCCAACAGTCTTTCCACCGTGAGTGTCCGGATTTCCAAACTTTTGGGATCCCATTTTAAAATGATAGGTGAAGTTGCCGAAGTCATGCTCCCTGCAGGAACATATGGCATCCATTAGAAAGAATGCTCAAGGACAAATGCCACAACCATGAAGTGCAAAAGGAGTTCATCACACAAACCTAGAAGACGTGTAAAGACTGCTTTCGGTCTAACCCTGACAAGCCAGAGATGGGAAAACCTGAGCCAGTACTGTTGTGAAGTTCTTGGACCTGAGATATTTTGGAAGGTCCCTTAGCATTCTAGTATAGATCAGGACACTACAGACAGTACTTGTAGGAATATAATGTTAGAGCTCAAACCTGAATATGGCTCAAGTCACAATATCTGCAACAGACATTTACTTACAGACTCTGGTGGATGGCCTGCTCTAGACATGTTTGTGAGTCTCTAGATAAAATGCTTCCAGGTGTTAAATATTTCATGTGGTGTTCTAGCGTGCCTTCTGTTGCTGAGGCTACATGCAACAACCAAAGACAACTTGAGAAGGAACATGTTTATTTCAGTCAAACTATTGACTTTTAATATTTATATAACATGTTATATGCATGTTATATTGCCCATCATCAAGAGAAGTAGAGGAAGGAATGTTAGATATCACCTTGAAGAAGAAACTACAGCTTACTGGCTTTCTCCTGCTTTATTCTTCACTAGGTTTATTATATAGCCAAGATCACCTACCTGACAAGGGCAACCAACAGCTACCATGGAATAGACTTCCTCCCATCTATTAAAAAAAATAATAATCAAGAAAATACTCCAGAGACATGTCCAAGGGATCTTATCTGATAGGCACAAGTTTTCAGTAAAGATTCCTTCTTTCCAGGGCATCATGGTGACAAAGAGGTTTACTGCACCTTAGACCATAAGATGACATAAAATGAAATGTTAATCATTAAAAATCCTATTTCTCACCTATTCCCTGCTTGCTGCTTGGAATTCAGGGAGCCTGGCTTCAGTCTTATGAAAAACCTTCATTCTTAGGGAGATATGAGAAAAGGTCCTTGCTTCTGAAACATGGGTTATGACCCTCTTCTTCAAAGCATCTACCATTCTGCCTGTCTCTGGTGCTGGGGCCTCAACCTTCTTCAGAGCCTCTGCCATGTTATTGTGTATGTCTGTCAGTCCAAGGCATGAATAACTCCCCTAACCAACTCCTTACACCAAAAAATGTATTTCAGTGACCCTCTCAAACTCACATTCAAGAAATTTTAGGACCCTGATAATAAAGAAACATTTCATTCATTCATTCATTCATCCATTCATTCAGTGTTTAACATGTACTCCTTTGCTATCTACAGACAAAGGCTTGGATCTTGACCTCATGGAACTTATGCTATAAAACTGAAGATAGCTAAATCAGAGAACAATTATGTCTTGGTGTGACAAATGTTCTCAGGAATACAAATAGAACTTGGATAATTGAGAAAGTAACATTATAGTCAGTGGAAAGACATACAAAGAAAAACTGTGAATCAAAGTATATTCCTTATGATCATCAGATGCATGTCCCCAGGGCATTGCAAGACCACTTGGCTGTTTTCTTGTTAACTCAAGCCTTAGAGTATCACACACCTTGGGGTAATAGTTTCCATCACTTAAATAGGAAGAATATCTTGTAAACATGGTACTCATGGCTAAATATTACCAGCTAACTTCTGAATCAAGTTACTTGGCAATATTACATATCCCACAGCATGAGTTTCTAAGAAGTCTATTGGTCTCACCTAAGAACAACTAATACAGAGGTAGGTAGCCTCATTAATTTCAAATAGGTCAAAACCGAATATGACTCTGCCCTCAAAAAATAAATTATACATTCCATCTGGGATATGCTACTCATCAAGAGATTGTTGAATAAGTTCTGACATTTAAACACCAGGCAGGCGACCTTAGATTGTAAAAACTGAATATGAATTATTTGTCTTAAAAACCATCATAAATCAAATTGTTCGCGGCTGCTCTCTTCTTTGGAATCAATGTCACCACCAAATTCCATCCTTATAAATCAATACAGATGATTATTCCTACTCAAATTAACAAGGCAAAGAAGGTCTACCACAATAGGTGCTATGACAAAACACTTCTTCACCAGTCCTCCCTCCTACATCCTAGAGCTAGATAATCATTCAGTAAAAAGACCTGACCAATTTGCTCAGGAAAATAAGAAAAGGGAAAAACCACACCATGCTGGCATTTTTTATCTCTCCAAATGCCATGTTCTAAAGAAACCAAGCACAGCAATCCAAGTACACAGATTTAGAATTGGGTGCCTTTACAACAACAATAGTTGGCACTCACATGCTACTGGTGCTCAGAAACCTACAGGCACTTTACAATTTCCCCATTCACACTAGCAACTGCTACAGGCAGTGCTGACAGGCAAGGAATTCTACAGCTGGGCATGGGACTTCTCCTGCTATAGAAGGGGGTAAGGATGCCAGAAGCTTCCTGCATATGTTTTGAAAGGTTTTTCTTGCAGTGATATTGTTACCAAACTTGGTATCATAGCCTGTGCCACAAGAATCCAAGTTCAGTCATCTGTCCTCAAGAAGCCAATCAAGCATTCAAGTTAATGGTAAAAAGCAGAACTGAAAAAGGTGGCATGATCAACTTGGCCATGTCATAAAGAGGAACAAAGAGGATAATGGGCAGAGGATCAGGGATATCTGCATCTAGGCAGTCCAGGTCAAGGTGTGGTCCCACAGGCCTTCGTCCATCATTGTCTGGACCACCTTACAGACTGAGGCAGAAGTCCAGACACTGATAGACAAAGGTCGGTGAGAGACCCTGACTCAAGAAGTAAACAAGGTGTATGATGAGGTAGAGAGATGGCTCAGAGATTGACTGTTTACTGCTCTTACAGAGGAACAAGATTCCGTTCCCAGTCCCTACATCAAGCATCCTACAACAGCCTTACACTCTACTTCCCAGGAATCTGCTGCCCCCAAACCTCCATGGGATCGTGCACATGTGCAGTACATATGAACAAATGCAGCTGCACAAACCTTTGCATAAGAATGGCACATAGATTTTATACACATGCACACACATATACATGTGTGTGTGTATATATATATATATATATCCTTTATATATGTGTATGTATATATGTATATGTATGTATTTATGTATATATATACACACATATATCTAGTATGGACCTCACCTGAGATAAATGACAGGTAAAGTTGTTCTCTAGCCTCCACATGCATGTGCACACACACATATGAACACATGCACAAACCCTCACATATACACACACTGATCCACACAAACTAGAGAATTTCATTTATAAATGAAGTTGAAATGAGATGGGCAGGATAGTTATATAAGTGAGCAGATCAAGGGAGGCACAGAGAGTCTTTTTAAAGTGTTCCAATATATAACTTCATAAAGTAACACACAGGAAAAAAAACACTGGGGTGAGAAGCAAAAATGCTGGCACAGTCACCTCAGATCCACTGATCTGGCTTCAAATAGAAAATAGAAAAGCTTCTTAGCAGAATGCCAAGCTTTCTGAGAGCCAAGAAGCTGGGTTAGTCACAGCCCAGTCCTGAAGGTCACAGAAATATTCTTTTTCTAAACATAAAAGAAGTTCTTGTCAAATCACTCAATGTATCCCCTTAGGCATAAACCTCAATCATTCTTTTGCTACACAGGCCATATTCAGTCACAATAAAGAGAAGTTTACATGTGATGGATTTGTTAAAAGGAAACTTGAATGCTGATTTTCCCAAGTTTCCTGTCATTGCTAGAGTGGTTAGAGTTGAAACCTACTCCTCACTGTCCTAACAAGCTGGAAGCAACCACCTGTCCTCAAAATGCCAATTAAATCACAGGTTTTAGAGAAGGTGTAAAACAGGGATATTCTCAATACGGAAAAAGAGGGTGAGGTGGTGAAGAACAAGTGATCTCTACCTCAGGTCTATCTGTGGTCTGTTACCATGAGATTTAGATTTTAGAAAGAGGGCAAGAAGTATGCACAGCTAAATACGTCTGTTCAAACTGGGGTCCTGCCTATCAACACGGTCTGGACTCCAGTCTCATCTACAAGCTCTTTTGACAAGTTGTCAACAGTGTGTGAAATCTCTTTCAGGAGGCAAGTTCCAACTCTGACTGGCACCAGGTTTCAGCTCATTGCTTCTCCCAGCAGGATGGGTACTGGAAAAATTCCAGTACCAAGGGGTCTACTGTCTCTTAGTTTGGTAGCTGAATGGAGGGGCAAGTTTCTCTGTAGAATATCTTCAGCACTTCCAAGATGATTAGACTCTTTACTATAAAGTTAAAACAAATTGGAGGAAAGCCTGAACCCCACAATCTTCCTACCACTTTTCATATGTCCATATTTGCAAGTAGAGGCAGAGATGGGCCCATAATGTTACTCTTTGAGATTCCAGCAGACTACCTCTGAAAACAACCTAGAAGAGCTGGCTACTGAGCCTCAGGCAAAGGCAAGAATTTTCTTCATCTTCAAATCAGGGGTTGATATAACAATGGTAATCTGCTATTTTCTATAATAAATGTATCTGTCTTACCATTCAGAGTACCACTGCCTTATACAACATCTACTCTCCTTGAACTGAAACACTTAAAGAGAAAGCCTGTGATCAGTTGAAATTGCATGAAACTTTTTTTAAAAAAAAATGTCTGTATATTTTGAGCATCATGTCCACAGTCTTCTAAGTTCACCAACTAACCTCTGCTTTTAGTTCCTAATGAACACAAAAGAAGACATAGAAGAGAAGAACTGAGCAGACACACCCATCCTTCTGACATTGCTGGCCTCTACAAAGTATTCTTTATAGAAATGCATAATAAAATAATCACAATGCACATAAAAATTCATGCTTCCATAAGTTGGTAAGTGTGATTTAGTGTTGCAACGCCTTTATCTGGGGCAAGTGGAACCTGGGTGTCATTGGTGGCACATGACTGCAAGAAATTAGAACAGGGATTGACAACTGGGCATCTAGATAATGACACAGTCAATACGGCAGAATCCTGCTGATGACACTATCCTACTGTGACATTCAGTATCTATAAAGCAGCTGTACTTGTTTTGTTTTTCTTTTGCTGTGAAAAATATCATTTTGTGACGATGTTTTATGTGATTATAGTCCATCATCAAAGGTAGCCAAATCAGAAACTCAAGCCAAGAGCCTGAAGGAGAAACCACAAAGGAATGCTGATTATTGGCTGGCTTCCAGGCTCAAAGTAAGCTACTCTCATATAACCCAGGTCCACTCGTTTATGGACAGCAATGTCTTTAATGGACTGAACTCTCATACACCAATTAGTAATCAAAAAGAATGTCCCACAAATACATCCACCGACCAATCTAATGAAGCCAATTCTTTAGGTAAGGGTCGCTCTTCCCAGGTGCACCATGTTAACAACCATGATTGATCATCCTAATAAGTACGTACAAAACTCAGCTGTACATACTTATTTAATGATGATGATGATGATGATGGTGATGATGATGATGTCTGGTTGCAGGCACATGCCTGCCTGCCACAGTGCATGTGTGGAAGTAAAAAACCTAGTTCTTTTCTTTCACCACAGGTTCTTAGTGTGGAACTCATATTGACAGCACTTCCAGGCCATGTGTCTACAGTATATACTCCTAGATGGAAATCCCCACATTCTGCTATGGCCATCATGGAAGAGGATCAGGAAAGTCACACCTAGAGCCAGGTTGCCATGCCCAGCTACAGCAAGCCTGGTCAGAAAAACCATTGTGGTGACAAAGAACACACTTATTTTTGAACATCACAAATCAGCAAGCCATTGTCATGGACGATTATCCAGCAGCTTGCTAACACAATGATGTCACATAGATGTTTTTGATTTAAAAATATCTGTAGCTATTCAGCTTGGAAATAATGTCCAATCATTGGTCTTTCTTTAGCCTTAGATCCCTCAAGAAAAAGAAATATCACTATTACATATATTTCACAAGATCACTATTAAGCAGTTCAAGGCATAGGATGTACACCAATATTTCTTGAAGGATTAGTTATTTTTGTTAACTAATTATTTCCCCAAAATATATGTATTTTCATCACCAAAAGGTGCAGGGAAATATATATTTGAAACAGCCTCATCTAGCAAGAACAGGTTCAAAAAGTTGGAGATGAGCCCCAGCATCATGGGTTTTTTTGTTTGAGCCAATAATTTTTACTAAAACACAAAAGAAAACACCAAGTCTGTTGTTTCAGCCACTTTCATTTTCCCAGTCTGGATTCTACAATTAACACAATTTCTTATGTTCACAAAAGAGTGTCCCAGAAGTAATTTTGTTTTGTATTTTCAAATGGAAAAGAATCTTATTTTACTTCACAGGGAGACTTTAAATACAGAGCAGTAATAGTTGCAATTATTGTATATATCCTTTTATGTGTGACTGCTCTGTTTGACATAGATACATACAATCCTATATGAGTGTAGAACATGAATTGTCTACAATTAATGACTTGGGGGAAAAGAGGACTAATGTGTCTGGGGGATGGTTGATTAGGAAGGAGTGGGAGCAGGCCATGGTGGGAACAATATGTTCAGTATATATGCTTGCCCTTGTGTAACAGTACCATAAGTACTACAGTGTTTTTAAAAGTATGTAACAAGGTGACAGGGTGTCTTCCATCCTACATTACAGTTTTACAAGCACAAGAGAAACCTCCAAGCAACACAATTAATATCTGACGTGACTTACTTCTTGAAAGATATTGAATTGGATATTCATAAATGGTGATCACGCAGCCCATCTGGTGATCTTTTTGCTAAATTTGGAATATCTACAGTGGTAAAGAAGAGGCTTTGGTCAACCGTCATTTGTCAGTCACAAATGTCTTGAACCACAGATTGAAAACAGGTTGGGACAACCACTTAAATTGTGGTAAAGGAGGAGGAGGATATGCATAAGGAAAACAATAAGGAATATAAAGATAAATTTAAAAAATCAAAGTCAGAAGAAATCGAAATCCCTGTTGGCAGCAAGAATTAAGTACCTTGTCTCCAAGGTTGACAAGCAAAATTCATCTTGAAGACAATCGCTCCAGTGTCTGCTTTCAAGTGGTCCAAGTTAATGCTGTGCTTTACGACTTGTAGGTACCCCTTTACGAACCATCCTGGAAATTGTCTTTGAGCCCTGCATCATCCCGTTTCTTTATTCTACTGTTCTTTTAAGCTCATGCTTCTTTCTAATTATCTAAGTGGTTGTCCCAGCCTGTTTTCAATCTATGTGGTTCAAACGTCAGACTCAGACGAGGAAGTCTAGCCCATCCTCAATGCTACCAGTAAATGCCACAAGAATGTCTATAAGACTAACATCTGCTGATGTGTAAATGAAAGTAAGGACTAATAATACCTATCATTATTAGATATAAAACTACCTCCAAATATATTTGGCAAAGTCATTTTCTTGATTTAAGCTTCTGTCTGTCAGCTGGTAATTAAGGACAGTAACGTTTTGTTGGGAATGCATTTGTTTTGAAAATCAATTTCATAATTGTAGATAAAAATGTGATGCATTTTCTCCTGTGTAATGTTTATAGGAATCTCAGCCTACTCATCAAGATGTCTAGTGGAATATAAGTGAAACTGGAAATTTTGTAAGACTGGAGCATCAAAACTCAGACTTCACTGCAATGTGCCAAAAGATGTAAGAGAACACCTCTCAGCATTCTCAGTATTCCCAAGAAGCAGTACTGGAAAATGTATGACATAGGTTAATGCAGAGAATGTATCATATAAGGTGATGTAATGTAACATATATGTTAATGTAGAGAAAGCATCAAATAGGTTAATGAGACAGTGGTGTTACTACCTCATATTGTGGACACAACACAGTTAAAGAAGTAGCTCATGGCCATAAAATTTAAACTGTGGGTATCTTGATTGTTTCCAGTTTATGCCCTTGAGCCTGGTATGTGGCCCCAGATAAGAATCTAAAGCTGACTAGCTCCACTATACCAGGTGCTACTGGAAAGAGTTAGGATTCCTTCATAATTACCAGACAAAACTGAAGAAACAGGAATCCCTTCTTGGGGTCTGAGTCTCATCCAGAAAAGAACTGAAGAATGAATTCAAGAGAAGTTTGAGGACAAATTTCTTAGAATTAGAAACAATTAAAAAAAAAAGTATCAGAGATGCTGTAAATCTTGGCAGTTGCCTGGAACATGACAATGGAGAAGAGATGAAGAAAAAAAAAATAGAAAACAAAAACCTGATGGCTTCTGAGGTACGTCAGTTGAAGGTCAGAAATATGATGGACAGAGAGTCACCCTAGGGAAGGGCAGCTCTAGAGAAACTCTGAGAAATCTAACCTACCAGAACCACGAAAGGCTTAAGAACTGACAAGTGTCTGAAAGGATGAGGAGAAGGAAGGGGGGGGGGTGAGATGCATAGGGAAAAACTACCCCTTCCATAGTCAGGATTCTCAGGACAAGAAGTCAAAGATGAGCCTCATGGTAGGCATAGGGAGTATTCTAGAAAGGAATATTATATTCTTTCATGAATGGACTAATTATTCTTCCCATCTCTTTAAATTTAATTATTTTTACATGTATGGGTGCTTTGCTTAGAGGTGTGTCTGTGTACCACATGCCTGCTTTGTGCCCTCTGAGAACAGAATACAGCATAGGATTCCCTGGAACTGGAATTACAGATGGTATGAGTGATCATGTGGGTGCTGAGAACCAATCCTGCATCTCCTACAAGAGCAGCAACTGGGCCACCTCTCCAGCTTTCCCTTGTTATCTCTAGAACAGCTTAAGATGAACTTGCCTTACTGCTCAACTGAATTAACTCCTTTTATCTTCGATATTTTCTTTATTTACATTTCAAATGTTATCCCCTTTCTTTGTTTTCCCTCTGAAAACATCCTATCCCATCCCCTCTCCCCCTGCTCAACAACATACCAACTCCTGCTTCCCCTATACTGGGGCATGCTGACTTCTCAGGACCAAGGGCCTCTCCTCCCTTTGATGTCCAACAAGGCCATCCTCTGCTGCATATGCAGCTGGAGCCATGGGTCCTTCCATGTGTATTCCTTGGTTGGTGGTTTAGTCCCTGGGAGCTCTGGGAATACTGGTTGAGACTCCTATGGGCCTGTAAGCTCCTTTGGCTCCCTGGGTCCTTTCTCTAGCTCCTCCATTGGAGAGCTTGTGCTCAGTCCAGTGGTTGGCTAAGAGCACCCACCTCTGTATTTGTCAGGTACTGGCAGAGCCTCTCAGGAGTCAGCTATATTAGGCTCCTATCAGCAAGCACTTGTTGGCATCCACAATATTGTCCGGGTTTGGTGACTCTATATGAGATGGATCCCCAGGTGGGACAGTCTCTGGATGGTATTTCCTTCAGTCTCTGCTCCACACTTTGTCTCTGTATCTCAAACCTAAGTAAAATTCCACCTCACACCAGCCAGAATGGCTAAGATCAAAAGCTCAGGTGACAGCAGGTGCTGGCGAGGATATGGAGAAAGAGGAACATTCCTCCACTGCTGGTGGGATTGCAAGCTGCACAACCACTCTCGAAATCAGTCTGGTGGTTTCATAGAAAATTAGACATAGTACTACCTGAGGACCCAGTTGTACAACTCCTGGGCATATACCCAGAAGATGTTCCAACATGTAATAAGTACACATTTTCCACTACGTTCATAGCAGCTTTATTAATAATAGCCAGAAGCTGGAAAGAACACAGATGTTCCTCAACAGAGGAATGGATACAGAAAATGTGGTACATTTACACAATGGAGTACTACTCAGCTATTAAAAACAAGGAATTCATGAAATTCTTAGGCTAATGGATGGAACTAAAAAAAATATGCTGAATGAGGTAATCCATTCACAAAAGAACACACATGTTATGCATTCATTGATATTAGTAGATATTAGCCCAGAAGCTTGGAATACCTAAGATACAATTCACAAACCAACAAAACTCAAGAAGGAAGACCAAAATATGAAACTTTGGTCCTTCTTAGAAGAAAGAACAGAATAAACTTTTAAGGAAGCAGACATTGTCTTATCTCGACCTATAGGTAGATTCCTTTCTTTACTGTAACGTTCTCCACTTTGCAGAGGTAACTCTCATGTAGTTTAGGAGATGGGCTGAAGTTGGCTGTATATATTATCCATTAAAATGAAAATCTAATAGATCCAGTTTCAAAGCTATTCAAGGAAGGAGTTAATATCTGGACTGCAATTTTACTTCCCAGCATGGCTTAACACCTCCAGGCAGGGTGCTCACTTAGGAAGTAAGAGCCTCAGGCATTTTGAAACTGCCCTGAGCTCCCATCCATTGTCTTCTGTTCACAACAGTGCCTTGATATCTTGTGAGGTTCTGAGACTGTGGAATTCCTGATAAGAGATTCCTGTGAAATTCATCTGACCCTCTGACTGTAGACAGCAGGGGATAATAAATGTAGGTTTCTGTAAAGGACTAAGTTTATGGCACAGTTTCACTGCTGTGAGAGTAAATGGACACAAATGGTTTTCAAACTTGCTATTTTCTTGAAAACTCATCTGAGGGAATATTTATACACAGACTGTTAGGAATCGTAGAGTGTGCTTCTGACTCCCTACAATTAGCTGGGTCTGAGAATTTGCACTTGTAT